>NC_045132.1:10800475-11018246 GCF_007655135.1 Punica granatum
GGGAACGGATCGAGTCGACTATGCCCCGAATCGGCCCCCAAAGATCCTCGCTCGATTTCAAGGAATTCACACCCTTGAATCGGGAGCCCCCATCCATAGATAGCACGGTCCCGGTAGCACCGAACCCATGCATCGTGCTATGCCTCCATGCAAGCCTTCAACCCGACTCCGACAATAGTCCATCGAGTCGGCCTGCGAGCCATTGAGTCTTTTCCCTTTCAAGCCGATGTACATGTAATTTCTATTAAGCCATGGGCATTTACTCTCTCTTCGCACACATGCATCATGCAGTTTTCAAAATTAGGATGTCATTCATGTTGACGAGTCCTAAACGATTTTCTGTCGTCTTGGTAAGGGACGCCTTGCTCGTCCTCCTGCCCGCGCCGCCTCGACAGAGTCCGCCAACACACGAGGACCTCACCGACCTGCCACAGAATGCGAATGGTGTATATTCCGGGATAACATGATCGACCTCATCAACACCTAGATTCGATCACCGAGAGGTCGCTGAGACGAAGAACTTGCCGGCCAACCACCTTAGAGGGAGCTCTCCCAAACCCGTGCCAAGATGCAAAGATGCGGTCAGGAGCTCGCTTGAGCGAACGCCGCCTTGGAGAGGTCTAGGAAGAGGCTCGAGGAGGCCCACACATGCACTCTGGATAGATATCTCCGCAAGGCCCTCGCCCTAAACCGGTGCTTTCCGAGACCCGCGCTCGCTCAAAACCCCAAGTGTGGTGGCAAATCAGCTTAAGGCTCTATTTTACAAAATTTGCATTGTACTTTGAACCTTTCGAGTTAATGTGAACGACACACATTAGCCTTTGAAAACTCACGCACTGCATGCATCCTATCCATTTACTGTTTTACACGACGATTAACACTACCACGTAGACAAAGTTGTGACCGCCTTTGCAGGTGGACCTCTCGTGGTCCTCACCCTTCCTCCACGCGAGACGATCAGTAGCTCAATGGCCAACCATCCAAGCAACGCTAACTCCCCATTAATCCCGCGCAATCGATTACGTCATTGCATGGCTGAGCACACGTCCCTCCATGCTACAAGTGCTTCCATCAACACAATTGAGCGTGCCCTTTCCGCGTTGTGCGAGCACACCCCTATCTTGCCCATGCACGTCATCCTCGACACACCTTGTGCATGTCTCTCAGTGCGCTCGCACGACGCCTACTAGGCTAGTTCAATCCCCTACGCCCTTACGCTGAAATCGCGAATATAGTTTGCTCCTTCATTGTTTTTTTCTCCCATTGTAGGAAATTTTACACAAGAAGACATCATGAATACTGATCGACCACAATGAGACAACAAACGCTTCCATCCATCCAGCTCCTTGGGATTTCAACACTGAGTCCCCATCCTTGCTCCACAAAGCAAGACCGCAAGCAAATCAGCGTCACCCCCGCATCGCATCACGCCTCACCCAATTCCTCAGCATCGACCTTTGCTTTCGCATTTATTGCACTTTCCTATCACAACCCCGCATTTTATTGCATCGGCTTCGGCCCCACACATCGGGTTTCAGCCCTGCATCGGGCTCCAGCCCTGCATTTACTGCATTGGGCTTCGGCCCCGCATCGAGCTCCGGCCCCCCGCTTATTGCATTGGGCTTCAGCCCCGCACCGGGCTCCGGCCCTGCATCGGCTCCGGCCTTGTCAGCACCCCATTTGTGGTCCACCAGCTCCAACGGAGGAATTTCGACCAAGGCTCGGGACACTATTCACTATCGGGAAATCGGAGGCAAATAGACGGGCACAGAGTCATGAACAACGGGAGAGGAGCTGGGTCCAGTAGAAAAGCAAAGGAGAGCGGTCAGAAGAACACAGACAAACAGGAATCCCGAAAACGACAGAGCTGCACTATGGCACTATTCATCACCGAGTCCCCCGAAGCACACCGAAAGGTGCCCAATATGGGACTCTAAAAATCCCCCTCAGTGCCGAAGTGACCAACGACACATTTGAGCGCGCTCCGAGACATCCTGCTTAAGTCGGGACACTCCGATCCCTCACAGACGCCTTCCTTTTCTGACGGGGTTTTCCGAAAGCTCGACCCACTTACAAGTAAACGGCACCACCCGGAAACGGGCCTACAGGCACCTAGGGACCACCAGGGTCGGGGAATGAGCTTCAGATGACCTTCCGGAATTCGACTTGATCTCCCGGGGACGTTTCAATGGCCACAAACCCTCCTGGCGGGCCTTTGGGCACGTTCACGGAAAGGACAACTAAGACCACAACGATCCCCGAGCACCTCAGACGTTCGGAGACCTGAGATAACCCCGATCACAAGTCCTTAGGTCTTCCCGGGCCAACGGTCTTCGATCGGGGACAACGAGCCAACGATGTCCCACGAAGCAAAAGGGTCGCCGAAACGAATGTTAGGATGCACAAAGAGCAATCGTGGGACCGGGGGGCACTAACTCCACTCCGAACCGCAAACAGGGCAAAATCGGCTCTCGAGGCGCCGAGTCGCCTGAACACTCGTTCACACGATGTATGGCGATATTAGGCTCATTCAAATCCTCTTCGATCAAGCATTCCAAATCTATAAATTAATTGGACATCGGAGATCGGATGCCCGTGCAATCAAGTCTCAAGCTTTTTTCCGGCCTTTCTCGCAATCGAACGGGCCCACAAGCTCAGCCACCAGGCCGAGCCATCAGCCACGGCTCAACCCAAGCCACAGCTCAAACCCACGGCTCCGACGTGACAACCCCAGCCACGACTGAACCCTCCCACCGTCGGCGGCTCCATCCCATGGCCGGCGCTCCATGGAGGCTTCCCTCTCCCCCCCCCACCACAAATTTGAAATATCTCTTACACATCTTACACAATCCATCACTTCCCATCACTTCTCATCACTTCTCCCTTACTTCCTTCACACTCTAAGTGACCATTTCCCCTCCCTAATCCCTTCTTCAAAATTCGGCAGCCCCTTAAGCATGCCATAACCGCAATTAGTTTCACTTAATCGGGCCATTGGCCTAGCCTATAAAGCCCTATCCATCATTAAGCTTAATCACTTCTTCATTCCATTCTCTCTCAAGCCAATCTCTCTCCAGAATCCTCTCAAACTCCAGCCCACCCCCACTTCCGTTCAGCCCTTGCCAAGGCCAAAACCGCCAAAATCGTCGGAAAACCACCCGGTATTCCGACAACCACCCACCCGACCCGACTTAAACCAAAAATCACCAAACTCCCTAGCCTACATATTTTCCACCCCCTAAGTCCATTTTTGGGCTTAGTTTTTCCATTTGAAGACTCCATCATTGCGTTCTGCCCGCACAAAGAGTCGGGTCCCGAACCAGTAACCGGGTGCATCCGAGCCCTCCACGCGTGCCGTTTCGCTCCATGACCTTGGCGAGTCGTACCATCACGTCCAAAGGGTTCTCACAACCTTCACCTCACCCTCCCCCGTGAAGAGGCGGTCACGATCCTAGGGCCGGTCCACCGTGCACAACCACCGTTTCACATTCATCGTTCTTCTATACCGAGTTCCTCGTGTTTTTACCGAACTTTTCTCACTATTTCGGGCTTGTCTAGGGCTTGGCAGGTTCGGGACTATCCACGGAAATCTAGATCCATCCCTTAGGAGTCCAACAAGACCAATCTTGCACCGTGCCGTGGCCGGAGCTCGCGTGCCGACCCTTTTTTTCCCGGACTGCCGCGGCTGTCACCTTTCGGGTCTCTTCACCCGTAGCTTCAAACCGAGTCTAGCGACTCCCCGGCCGCTTCCCCGACTCTTTCCCTCGTGCAAAACGAGGCAAGGTAACGACCCTCTACAACTTAGAAGAGCTAGGATTCTTAATCTTTGCTTGCATGAAATGCTTGTACGTTCTTAGGATTCGAATGCATGAAAGCTCACGTCTTTTCTTCGAATCCATGCTCCCATGCACACCATACATCGTCACATGTACATCTCCGTTATTATTCATGCCCATACATCGTGTTAATATGCATGCATGATGTCTAGAAGGTGTCATGGATGCCAAGAAGAGGAGATCGGCATAGACTCGAGGAGGCCCAAGAGTCTCTCGGCCGAGCCTCATGGAGGAGTGCCGTGAGTCTCTTCTGGCCTCCTAGGGTCCATGACCCTCTCCTCTTCCCTGATTAAGCCATCTCTAGGTGCGGAAAGTCTCTAATCTTGACTAAGAAATGATTGGATGAAGGGAAACGGCTCGATTCCGAACGGGAGAAGCCCCTTTGGCCACGGGTTGAGCCATGGGACTCACGGCCTAGTCTCTAGGGAGAGACCCGTGAGTTCCCTTGGCCCACCAGAGGCTAGGGCGGTCTCCCCCTTTCCGAATAGGGTCGGTTCCTATGTTGTTTTTATCATTAATTGTAGGTGACATGTTAACATGACGGGAAACGTCCCGAATCGGGGCCGAAGAAACTCTCCCGACTAGTGTGAGCCATGAAAGCTCACGGCCCTCCTTGATGGAGTGTGGCCGAGAGCTTCCTTGGACCACACAAGTCCGGGAAGCATTCTTCCACCTCGAGACGGACCGGTTCCCGTATTTTGTCCATTTCGCCATTATTTGAGTCGATGTCGTCTTATTGCTTTCGTTCAAATATCTCATTCGTGTGTATTCGTATGATTTTATGTGATTATGGTCACGGCGGTATTGAGATGAGTAAAAATATGTATTATGAACGTGCTTAACGTATTATGCATGCAAGGAATGGCCCGAACCGATGTAGGATACCACCTGCGACCCAAGGCGGGTCAAGGAGGCCTCTCGGTCTAATCCTTCGGAAGAGGGCCGAGTGCTCCTTGACCCCTCCCGGGTCTAGGGTGGTCTCCTCCGTCGTTTCGCGTTCGATCCTTGGAATTGAGTGTATTCGTATCCGTGTTCCGTTGCTAGACGTGTGTTAATCTCGTAATAGGCGAATGGATTTCGGACCATTACCCATTAAACCAATGATGACCGTAACAAGGAGCAACAAACATCGAATAATTTCACAAACGAGATAAGCGGGACGTGCTACTCGGCTAATTAAATCACTTGGACTAAATAATTGGGTAAATTGGTTATTAACTTGTAAACGCATCGATAATTTACGGAACGGCGTGAATGCCCTTTTTCATTAAAAAAAACTCACAATTTCAAAATACCGAGACATGTAACACGAATAAAATGGATGTCTAACGAGTACTCGCGTGCTATGACTCGAGTCCGGGCCCGATTTGAGGCGGCTCGAGTCAAGACGCGCGAGTCTTTCTTAGACTTCTTCGTGTGACATAATCTCCAATTTATACACGAACATCGCAATTTCATCATCCAAGGACATAATCGTCATTCTGTGATTCACCGATACCCTAGGCGTTAGGGAGTTGGAAACACTTCGATCTAATGGACGGAAAGGGCAACCCGTTCGGGTGCGAGTTTCATTCGCACGGCCCATTCCGTTCACTTTCGGTGTTTCTATCTTCCTATCGTAGATTCGGTGGTGAGCATTTTATTTCAGTTACGAAACACGAAAAACCGGATTAATCATGCACTCGACCTAATCAAACGCTAGATAATGGATAGGCGGAATGATAGATTCCAATCTAGAGTTAATACACGAGTTTGGCTAATTCGGTGAAACCGCAGCGTCACCTCACTGAATAAGAATCTTAAAACCAACACACAAATGTAATTGGCTTAGAACCCTATTCTAAGACCACCACCTACGTTTGCCCAGGTTAGATACATTGTTTGCTAACCAACCCCGGTTAATAACTGATTAAACCACGTACATTCGGCCTAATATACAACTTGTCTGTATTCACCGATACTTATCAGTTGTTGTCTGTATTTCATCAGTTTTATTAGTTTTCTCCTGTTTTATTCTTGCATTTGCTGATTTATCGCGATTCGGGTCCGAACCCATAGGTTACGTGTTACATGGGGTCCAATGCCCCAAATCACCGAACACGAGGTCCAACGCCTCCTGATCCACTGAGCGCGTGCAACCCGAATGCGGAATGAGATCTAGCCTCGATTCACCGTCACACTCCGAATGCGGCCTATGTGGAAGGCAAATTTGGATTGGGCACGTGAAACGGGTTTAGATATCACCCGGGAACTCGATCGGTCCATCGGATACAGCGGGAACCAACCGGTTCTCCTGCAAACCGTTGGATCGATCGGACCCGACCCCCGACTCTTTGAGCCCGCGTTGCCTTAATTTGCTTATCGGTCGTTCAAAATACACGGTGAGTCGGAGTGGAATATTGGCCCAATGCAAACCGATCGGGATCCATTTACTCATTCAGTTGTACTTTGTAATTGTTCGAGAGAACATTGTGAGAATTCTATTTGTATGCTCATTCATCTACTTGTAAGGATCCCCGATCGGTGAGCAAGAGGTCCGAGTGCCGGATCGGTTAAGTCGGTCCATTGCCACCAAAGGGTGAGTAAGCTCGGATACTCGTGGTTTCGGTTCACGCAGGGATTCGACCATCATGGTTCGATGAACTGTAACGCTAAGATAGTGAACCGACTCCTCGATGCACAAGCCTACTCATCTTTCGGACTCTTGGCCAAACTTGATCAATTCATCGAATTTACGGTGTCAAAACGGGCGAGTCGAGCGCAACACTAAATCATGCGGTAAATAAACAAAATGGCAAGCCTAGCAAGCTAGAGTACCGAAAGGGCGTGCGGGATATAGGCCCGCACGTAATAGAACCCCCGAATTCGGAATTTTCGGTTCCGCACGACCATTGCCTTAGTATTTAGGTGTACCTCATACCCCTAGACCTGGGCGACTAAATAGCCTCGACCTACGGGTCGTAAACAGTAAGTGGCGACTCCTTCTCACGCGTGTCCGTCGTGCATCCCCGGGAAGCTGGATACTCCCAAGCCGCATTGCATAGGCATCACGCATGCGTGCCCCGACGAGATTAAATTCGGGTGCGCACAGGCCCCGCATTTACTGCATTAGGCTTCGACCTTACATCGGCCTCTGGCCCTGCATTTACTTTTGGGTTTCGGCCCTGCATCGGGCTCCGGCCCCACTTTTGGGCTTCGGCCCCACTTTCGGGCTTCGGCCCCGCATCGGGCCTCGATCCTGCATTTACTACTTTCGAGCCTCGGTCCTACATTTACTGCTTTCGGGCCCCGGCCCAGTATTTACTGCTTTTGGGCTCCGGCCCCGCATTTACTTCTTTCAGGTTTTGACACCTCGCATTTACTAGGATGGTTGCGCATGCCAACCAGCAATCGGGGAAAGTACACCTATGTGCCCCCTAGCCACGGTTTGCCCACTCCAGGGTGGCGATGACTCGACCTCGAAATTGAATGTCCCCCACGTGCGGCACCCCATGGGTCGCGCGCTGGACGAAGGAATTTCCCATGGGTCCACCTTATATTTCTTACCACATATTCCACCGCATAATTGCCCAATGCATCATCTTCTTTGTCGTCCTTCACAGGGACATGCCGGTCGCGGGCGAAGAGCGATGCGCGGGTTCACACCTCCTCAAGAACTCCTATCGGGTCTTTCTTCCTATACTTCAGTAGGGAAGGGCCCGACAAGGAGGTACCCACTATGAAGCCGACGACGGAAGCATCCGAATGAGCCGCATGCCTTCAGCGCAACCATCTCAATCGACAAACAAACATGCCTATCGGCTTTGAGAGCACACCTCTCCGGTGTACAACTGATGCTGGAGCCACAAGCACGATCGGGGACGATGATTGTACAAGGCGCCCACCTCAGGTCACATTAACAATGAAGATCGGGGCATTTGCATTCATCATTCACACCGAGACCACCTCAGACATCATCCGGCCGTCCAAGCAACGTACACTGGGGCATCCCCGGTTGAAGCTCGCAACAGCACGACCTCAACAAGCGACGTACACTGGGGCATCCCTGGTTAAAGTTCGCCCTGAGGTCGCCATAGTGGGTCACTCCAACAAACGACACTGGAATGCTCCTAGTCATCCGCATCAAGAATGAGCATCTTCCACAGCAAGCATCAGGACAACTTCGGTCACACACTCCCTAGGGCAATTTTGCATTTTCTTTCTCTAGACAACAGGGAAAATCACTTGTAAAGATTGCAAGGTCGAAGAACACGTAGTTCGACTTCCGAATGCATAAAGAACGAACACCAAGTCTCCGCGAGGCAAAGCGCATCAAAGCACCCGCAACAACAAAAGAGTCGGGAAAAGTAAAACAAATACATGGGGACACGATACAAACCCCAGCTGCAAGAAAAAAACAGAGCGAAAAGAAGCGGGAAAAACCCGCCAATGAAGAGAGAGAGAAAAGATGCGAGAAAAACCCGCCAATGAACAAAACAAGGCACCACCGAGATATAAAACTCCGGTACCGCCAATTAGAAAAAGAAATCAACAAACCCCGACAAAAAGGGGTGAGCAGCAGACGCAACACCTCGACGGAGACAGAACGTAATGCACTCGGAGGTCGAATCATTCGAACCCTTTGCCCTTGCAAACTCGAGAGGCAAAAGAATCGAGCCCGCTAGGTCGAAAACCCCTCGGGGCGACCTAGGCAAAAGCTAGGGCAAAAGAGAGGCACGACTGAAAATCCCGAGGCGGTGGTAATGGCAAAAGGAGAGTTCATCCCCTTTAGGTTGAGAGGTACGGCCCCAAGGCGGATGACCGTAGCAAAAGGAGAGTAAAATGAGAGATAAGCAAAACAGTCACCCTAGGCTCTCGCACACTGCGCGGGCCAGGGATCCCCAAGGGAAATGGCCAGGTTGTCTACTCCGACACGATCCCCGATCGACTTCCCAACGCAGCTCAACTGTCCTGGGCAGTTTCTTCCTCAAGCACGGTGCACAAGCAGGCACTACGCCTGAGCACTTCGCAATAGCCTACAGGACAAGAAGTCGAAAGAAAAGGGGGGGTACATCTCACGGCAGGCGTGAACCCGTGTATCATTTCAGCCTTGGGCAACGTGCTCCCCAAGCTTTCTCTTTTCTCTTTGTCATTGCACAACTCCAAAACGGGTCATAACCACCCTTCAATCGGCTACCACAAAGCCAAAATCCTAGACACTTCTTTCTGGGAGTCTAGTCATAACACTCTGGAAATGACTAGACCTAGGTCTGACCAAATTTGAACAAAACAATTCCCCATGCGGGTTACAAACGCAGCCGCCCTACGGCACCCTGATGAGAAGAGTCCTAAGCTCACGGGCGCGTCGAACAACCGATAGAGCCGCTTAGGCACCTTTGAGAACTTCTCGATATGCCCATGCAAGACCAACAGGAGCCCCGGAGGCCTCACATTGGGGCCTCTGAAAGCGGGACCCCCATTTGCATCATCAAAGTAAAAACTCTCCACGGGTCGCACAGGCTACCCGAAACTGAAGAGCATGCGTCACAAACACTTCCTTTTACCTGTGCTTACAAATCGCTAGTAATCCCATGACTTACTAATGATGTCAGGATTACAGGTACAACAAACACAAGAGCTACGGCGGACTCTAATTTCCGACCCCTCGGGATACGTAGGCGCTCTACCCCAGAGCTCGAGTCCCTCATCGCACGATGGGGGCATCCCCAGTAAACTACAATCGCCCCTGCGATAAAGCCGGCACCTGGCAGAGCAACAAGCAACTGCCCTAGCAGCAAAGCCGACTTCCGGCAGATCAAACACACCGCCACCCAAGGGGCAAAGCAACGATGAAACAACTTCATTGCGGCAGCAACGCCAATATGCACATGGAACCCCAAGGGGCATCTCCTCCTTAACGGATTCATGTCTGCCTCACGCGACAGGTCGTGTTCCCGATATGCCGGAAACCGTCGAGGGATGCACCACACTGCCCAAACCGCGATGAATAACGCCTCGCATGGCACGAGCATGACTTCGATCCCGAGACGCACCATTTGCCTCTGCCGGCATCTCCTCGATGCCATCGGGCGTCAAAGTCCACTTCTACCTTCCCTACACTTTAGCATTTTACTACTTTCCACGGGCCTCGGTCTAGCAACTTTACTGCTTTCCACGGGCTCCGGCCTAGCAACTTTATTGCTTTCCACGGGCCTCGGCCTAGCACTTCACTGCTTTCCACGGGCCTCGGCCTAGCACTTTACTGCTTTCCACGGGCCTCGGCCTAGCACTTTATTGCATTCCACGGGCTTCGGCCTAGCATTTTACTGCTTTCCACCGGCCTCGGCCTAGCAACTTTACTGCTTTCCACGGGCTCCGGCCTAGTAACTTTACTGCTTTCCACGGGCCTCGGCCTAGCATTTTACTGCTTTCCACGGGCCTCGGCCTAACATTTTTACTGCTTTCCACGGGCTTCGGCCTAGCATTTTACTGCTTTCCACGGGCCTCGGCCTAGCAATTTTACTGCTTTCCATGGACTTCGGCCTAGCAACTTTACTGCTTTCCACGAGCCTCGGCCTAGCACTTTACTGCTTTCCACGGGCCTCGGCCTAGCACTTTGCTGCTTTCCACGGGCTCCAGCCTAGCACTTTATTGCTTTCCATGGGCCTCGGCCTAGCATTTTACTGCTTTTCAAGGGCCTCGGCCTAGCACTTTACTGCTTTACTGGCTCATCCACCGTTTCATAATTTTGACCCTCCAATCACGCTGTCGTTTCGTGGCAGGTCTGTACATTTGCACAATTCCTCCCACACATCCAAGGCAAAGGAGCAAGCGACTACAAAGAGTGACAGCAAGGCGATCGCCGGGACCAAAAAGGGATGCTTCTCATGATCTTTGGTTACCTCCTCTAATCGAGCACGCAACCAAAGAGGGGCAAGCTGTCAACACCCCATTTTGGTCCACCGGCTCTAACGGAGGACTTCCGACCCAAAGCTCGAGGTACTATTCACGATCGGAAAACCGGAGGCAAACATGCGGGCACAGAGTCATGGATTGCGGGAGAAAAGCATGGTCCACCGAGAAAAGCAGAGGAGAGCCGTCAGAAGAACAGACAAACAAGGAACCCCGAAAGCAGCAGAGCCGGCACTGCGGCACTATTCATCACCGAATCACCGAAGCATCGAAAGGTGCCCAATATGGGACTCTAAAAATCCCTCTCGGTGCCAAAGTGACCAATGACGTATCCGGACGCGTTTCGGAGGTGTCCTGCTTAGGCCGGGGCGTCCCCCAATCTCTCACGGACGCCTTTTCTAACAGGGCTCCCGGGGCCCGATCCACTGATGAATAAATGGACCACCGGGGTCATAGAACAAGCTTCAGATGACTTTTCGGAATTCTACAGGGGTTCCCGAGGGACGTTTCAGTGGTCGCAAATGCCTCCCGGTGAATCTTCGAGGCACATTCATGGAGAACAGAGATCACAACGATCCCTTTACACCTCGAGACACTCGAGAAACACTGAGAAAGCCTCGGTCCCAAGTCCCTAGGTCTCCCCCGGCTGACGGTCTTCGGTCGAGGACGACGAGCCAACGATCCCCCAGGAGGCAAAAGGGTCACCGAAACAAACATTAAGATGCACAAAGAGCAATCGGGGACCGGGGACGGTTAATTCCACTATGAACGCCCAAACGAGACAAAACCGACTCTCGAGGCGCCGAGTCACCCGAGCTTTCGTTCACACGACATATGGCGATATTAGGCTCATTCAAATCCTTTTCGTTCAAGCATTCCAAATCTACTAATTAATCGGACATCGGAGATCGGACGCGCGTTCAATCACGTCTCGAGCTTTTCCCGACTTTTCTCTTAGTCAAATGGGACCCACAGCTCAGCCAAGCCAAGCCTCCAAGCCGCGACTCAACCCCAAGCCACGGCTCAATCTCTAAGCCACGGCTCAATCCCAAAATTCGGTGGCTCAAACTCAAGGAGCTCCCTCCACCACACAAATTCAAATATCTCTTACACCCTCTTACACATCTCTCCCATCCATCACCTCCCATCACCCTTCCTCTTGCTTCCCCTACACTCTAAGTGACACTTCCCCACTCTAATCCATTTCCAAAAATTCGGAACCCCCTTAAGCACCCCTCTAATTGCACTTAATTTCTCTAATTTTGCATCATTAGCCTTCCTATATAAGCCTCTTGGGTCATTAACTTAATCACAACTCAACTTCTATCATCTCTCTAGCTTTCTCACTCTAGGAAACCCTCTCCAAGCCCTCTCAACTTCAGCATTTTTCCAGAAATCACATAGCCTCACCTCAGCCCGGTTACAAGGCAAAATTGTCCGTAAACTCAACCGTTTTCCGGCGACCGCCACCCAACCTAAGCCAACTTCGACCAAACTTCATATCCCACATGTATTCAACCTCCCGAGTCCATTCACGGTGTTAGTTTTACCATTTGAAGTCATCTAGGTCCCGTTTCAGCCCAATCCAGATTCGGGTCTTTAGGGAGTTTCCCGGTTTCTAGGGAGTCCAATGCCACCGACCTTGCATCAAAAGACCACCGGGAGCCTCCCGTAGAGTCGTTTCTTCATCGGGTGCCAGTCGAGTCTGTTCCTCTGGTTTTCTTTTCTAACCCGAACTTTGCAGGAATGTATAGGTCAGCTCGGGTTGAATCTCGCTATGAGCTACCTATCACCGTGATCTTCACTCAGTTAGGAGTCCAATGCCACCGACCTTGCAACAAAATACCACCGGGAGCCTCCAGGACAGCCATTTCTTTCTGACCTGCCCAGTCGGGTCAGTTTCGCCCAGCCGGTTCTGTTTTCTGCTAGCTAACCCGACTTTGTTTTCGATTTCCAGAAAATCTACGCATGCTCTCCTTCCGAAACCACCACAGGCGCGATCCTTATCTCTTGGGAATCCAACGCAACTGGCCCCGTGCGAAAATTCCATCCTGATCAACCGGTATAGCCCCGACAAGTCGGACTGCCAGTCGGGTATGCCAGTCGACCCGACTGCACCGGTTCGGGTCTGTTCGTTCCAGTCGAGTCTCCCGACTCCCTTTGCCGCTTCTCCGACTCTTTCCTCGTGTTCCGAGGCTAGGTAACATTTCTCTACGACTTAAATGGGTCTAGGTCTCCGACTTCCGCTTGTTATGGGGTGATAAGATGTTAATACACATGTTGCACGTAAACTAGGGTCTTCATGCGATTCCATGCACTACCATGCAATTTCATGCACGTTTACTCTTCGTATTATATCCGTATGACGTATAAATGCATGTATCATGATGGGAAATGGCTTGGATCGAGATAGGAAAGACCCCTTGGCCACTGTAGAGTCATGGGAGCCCACGGTCTAGTCTTAAGGGAGGGACCCGTGAACTCCCTTGACTTACCCGAGGCTAGGACGGTCTCTTTTCCCCGAAACTAGCCGGTTTCCATGCCTTTGTCATCAATTTCCGCGTGTAATGTGTTAACATGACGGGAAAAAACTTAAGTCGGGGTTGAAGAGGTCGCCTTGACCCGTGTAAGCCACGGAAACTCACGGTTATTCCCCATGGGAGGTGGCCGAGAGTTTCCTTGGACCACACGGGTCCAAGGAGCTCTCTTTCGCCCCGAAATAAGTCGGTTCCCGTATTTATTTTATTTTATTTTATTTCGTTGTTGATGAGCCGACGCCGTTTTATCGATTCCCTTTAAATATGATATTTGCGTTTGCATTGTGTGCTTGTTTGCGCACCCAAGATCATGGCGGCATCGGCTTTATAGAATGTGTGTTATTATCATGTTTGACGTTTTACGCATGCAAGAAACGGTTAAAACCGATTCTTGGAATTGATTGTAATCACAATTTTCATTTAATCATTGGTTTCATGTTAATTCGTATGCTAGGTACGTTAATATCGAACAATCATTTCATTGATCCATAACAATTGAGGTTCGCAGTCTCAATCATTAAACCACTTCACAAACGGGAAACGGGACGTACCATTCGGCTAAATGAACCACTCGGCCTAAGTAATTGGATAAATCGAATATCAACTCGTAAACGCGTCGACGAATCACTAAACGGTGAGAGTGCCCTTTTAAAATTCACAATTTCAAAACATCGAGACACATAACACGAATAGAATTAGTGTCAAGGGAGCACTCGTGCTTTATGACTCGAGTCAAGACTCGATTTGAGGAGGCTCATGTCTAAGTGCGCGAGTCCTCTTTGGACCTCTTCGTGTCATGCGATCCCAACTTCCACATACACGCCCTATACGTTTTACCGTTCAAAGGGCATGATCATCATTTCGTGATTCGCCGACATCCTAGGCGTTAGGGAGACCGAAACACCTCGATCTATGGACGAAAAAGGGCAACCTGTTCGGGTGCGAGTTTCATTCGTACGGCCCATTCCGTTCACTTTCGGTGTTTCTATCTTCCTATCGTAGATTCGGTGGTGAACATTTTATTTCTGTCACGAAACACAAAGAACCAGATTAATCATGTATTTGACTTAATCAAACATTAGATAATGGATAGGTGGAATGTTAGATTCCAATCTAGAGTCAAAATACGAGTTTGGCTAATTCGGTGAAACCGTAGTGACACCTAACTGAATAAGAGTTCTAAAACAAGTTCACACACATAATTGGCTTAGAACCATATTCTAGCCCACCATCTATGTTTGCCTAGGTTAGATACTTTGTTTATTACTCAACCCCGGTTAATAACTGATTAAATCACGGACACTCGACTTAATACACCACTTGTCTGTATTCATCGGTATTTGTCAGTTATTGTCTGTTTTTCGTCAGTTTTATCAGTTTTCTTCTGTCTTCCATTTGTCTTTGCTAATTTGTTGCGGTTCGGGTTCGAACCCATAGGTTACGTAATACACGAGGTCCAACGCCTCAAACCACCGAACACGAGGTCCAACGCCTCCTAACTCACTGAGAGCGCGCAACCCGAGTGCGGAATGGGATCTAGCCTCGATTCACCATCATACTCCAAACATGGCCTATGTGGAAGGCAATTTGGATTGGATGTGTGAAACGTGTTTAGATATCACCCGGGAGCTCGGTCGGTCCGACGGTTACAACGGGAATCAACCGGTTCTCCTGCAGACCGTTGGTTCGATTGGACCCGATCCTCGGCTCCTTGAGCCCGCGTTGCCTTAATTCATTTATCGGTTATTCAAAACACACGGTGAGTCGGAGCAGAATATTGGCCCAATGCAAACTGATCGGGATCCATTTACTTATTCAGTTACACTTTGTAATTATTCGAGAGAATATTGTGAGGATTTTATCTATACACTCACTCATTCATTTGTAAGGATCCCCGATCGGCGAGCGAGAGGTCCGAGTGTCGAACCGGTCAAGTCGGTCTATTGTTACCAAGAGATGAGTAAGCTCGAATACTCGCGGTTTCGGTTCGCGTAGGGAATCGACCATCACGGTTCGATGAACTGTAGCGCTAAGATAGTGAACCGATTCCTCGACGCACAAGCCTACTCATCTTCGGATTCTTGGCCCAACTTGATCAATTCATCGACTTTACGGTGTCAAAACGGGCGAGTCAAGTGCAACCCTAAATCACGCGGTAAATAAACAAAACGGCAAGCCTAGCAAATTAGAGTACCGAAAGGGCATGCGGGATATAGGCTCGCACGTAATAGAACCCCCGAATTCGGAATTTTCGGTTCCGCATGACCATTGCCTTAGCATTTAGGTGTACCCCGTACCCTCAGACCCGGGCGACTCAACGGCCCTCGACCTACGGGTCGTAAACAGTAAGTGGCGACTCCTTCTCACGCGTGTTCGTCGCGCGTCCTCGGGAAGGTGGAGATCCCCAAGCCGCGTTGCATAGGCTTCAAGCATGCGTGCCCCGACGAGATTAAAATTCAGGTGCGCACACCGCCAATTCAAAAGCAGTCAATAAACCCTGAAACAAAAAAAGGGGAAGTAGTAGACACCACTCCTCGATGGAGACAGAACACAATACACTCGGAGGTTGAATCCTTCGAACCCTTTGCCCTTGCAAATTCGAGAGATAAAAGAATCGAGCCCGCTAGGTTGAAAACCCCTTTTGGGGGCGGCCCAGGCAAAAGTTAGGGTAAAAGAGAGGCACGACCGGAAACTCCTTTATGGGCGGTCATGGTAAAAGGAGAGCTCATCCCGTTTAGGTTGAGAGGTACGGCCCCAAGGTGGGTGACCGTAGCAAAAGGAGAGTTAAACGAGAGATGGATAAAAATGACCCCCCGGTTCCTCACACATCGTGCGGACTAGGGATCCTCAACGGAAGTGGCCACATTATCTACTCCAACATGATTCTCGATCAGCCCTCCAACATAGCTCAATCGTCCAGCGCAGAGGATTCCTCCTCAAGCACAGTGGGCAAACCAAACAAGCCATCCAAGCAGTTTGGGATAACCTACACAACAGAAGAATAGAGGAAAAGGCGTACATCTCGCTGCAGGCGTGAACTCGTGTATCCTTTTAGCCTGCGGCAACGTGCTTCCCAAGCTTTCTCTTTTCTCTGTCTTTGTATAACTCCAAATGGGTCACAGCCACCTTTCAACAGGCTATCACAGAGCCAAAATCCCAGACATTTCTCTCCGAGAGTCTAGTCATAACGCTTTGGAAATGGTCAGACCGAGTCTGACCAAATCTGAACAGAAATCCCCAAACGAGTTGCAAATGTAGCCGCCCTACGGTACCCTATTGAGAAGGGCTCAAAGCCGACGGGCGCGTCGAACAACCGATAGAGCTGCTAGGACATTGTCGGGGATGTCTTGATATGCCCAATACATAGCTAACGGGAGCCCCTGGAGGCCTCGCATCTAGGCCTCCGAGAACGGGACCCATCTGCACTGTTAAAGCAAAATTCTTCACGAGTCACTTAGGTGACCCAAAATTGAAGATCTGCGTGTTGCAACAACATTTTCATGCTTACCTGTATCTATCACTTGTTAGTATTTCTCACATGATTTACTAGTAATGTCAAGATCACAGGTACTGCAAACGGCATGAACTACGACAGACTCTGATTCCCGGTCCCACGAGATACGTAGACGCTCTGTCTTAGAGATCCAAGTCTCGCAATACAAGATGTCGACTTTCGACGAACTTCTTGCAGGTCAAAGCATGACCGCCCAAGCAGCGGAGCTGGCCTCTGGCAAAGCACAATCATTCCTCAGCAGCAAAGCCAGTTTCCGGCAACCCAACAGGTAACCGCCTAGCGGCGAGCCCGGCTTTCAGCAGATCAAACACATCACTGCCACAGAGGTAAGGCTTCAATGAAACGACTTCGTCCTAGCATCATGGCTTGCCTCAAACAAATCAGTGCTCCTTGGAAGATGTCTCCCCAAGATCGATTCATATCTACTTCATGTGATGGGTGACAATCTCAACCTAAAAGGAGAATCTTCAAAATAGCACTCCAGGCA
Organism: Punica granatum; assembly: GCF_007655135.1. Taxonomy (NCBI): domain Eukaryota; kingdom Viridiplantae; phylum Streptophyta; class Magnoliopsida; order Myrtales; family Lythraceae; genus Punica; species Punica granatum. The sequence goes on from NC_045132.1 coordinate 10,817,741, forward strand.
CTCAGTTGCATCGCAATCAGTTGGCAAGTAACGAAGCATTCTGCTACAACATCGATTGCATCACAGACAAGCTTAGTGATGGAGGAATCACAATGATTCCTTCCACACCTCACGCAACTCCCCAGCGTTTGCATTTACTTTTTGCAAGCATTTTCATTCTACAATGCATCCCATGCGACTTTAATTTCTGCACAGGGGTCAATCCCCTTCGTGTCAATCCCGACTTTAATTTCTGCACTGGGGTCAATCTCCTTCGGGTCAATCCCGACTTTAAATTCTGCATTGGGGTCAATCCCCTTTGAGTCAATCCCGACTTTAATTTCTGCACTGGGGTCAACCCCCTTCGGGTCAATCTCGACTTTAATTTCTGCACTGGGGTCAATCCCCATCGGGTCAATCCCGACTTTAATTTCTGCACTGGGGTCAATCCCGACTTTAATTTATGCACAGGGGTCAATTTTGACTTTAATTTCTGCACTGGGGTCAATCCCCTTCGGATCAATCCCGACTTTAATTTCTACACTGGGGTTAGTCCCCTTCGGGTCAATCCCGACTTTAATTGCCTATCTCAGCTCTGTTCCGGACTCTACATGTCCATTGTGCGCATCTCACTATATCTCCGTTTTATTAGGTACAACATCCCACATATCCAAAGTGTCAGCACCCCATTTTGGCTCACCGATTCAAATTACATTATCAGCAATGATCCAAGCTATGACTTGAGCAGAGTACAGAAAAACGGCTCAACAGAGCAAAAAATCACTATTCATCCTCAAGTCGGTAAAATTGAGCAAATGACTAATGGATGTGATAAAAGGACTCCAGGGGTCACCAAAAGGCAACAGAGCGACCAGAGAGCTCAACAATGTCCAAAACCGGCATTTTCAGTAAATCACACGGACGGTACTATTTTCCGATAGTTCGCTCGATCGTCGGAAGATAACCAATATTGGACTCCAGAAATCCACTTCAATGCCAAATAGATGAAAAGTGTCCCCAAAGGCATTTTGCAAATCATTTGCTCTATACAGAACAACTTTATGTATACAGACAACTTTTTAGTGGAAGTCCAAAAATGCCGGTTTCCTAGAGAAAAGTTAATTCCAAATGTCAGACGCGGCCATGCCCCACTAGCACACAGAGCATGAACAATGCTTCAGATTGTCTCTTGGAAGTCACACAGACACTTCAAATGACTTCCGAGCGGCAAAACAAGCATACCCCTCTTCGAAAGAGCATAGCCGGAGACTGGTCTGATGGAATTACGATAAACGAAATTCATACCGCATTGCCCTGAAAACTCTAGCATACATGCACAATTGGGCAAAATAGACATCAAAACCCTTTTCAGTTTCCCGAGTAACCTCCGAGGAGTGGAAATGGTCATTTTCAGTGGAAATGCATATCCGGAGGTCCTTTTTACGGAAACTGGACGCCGGGTGTCTATCCTACACCATGCTAGCCTTCTCAGGGCTCAACGTGGAATTGTCGGAATAAATCACACGACTCATTTAGACCTCCCGAGCAATGCTTTAGAGGTCTCAGATACACTTTTCAAGTCCTTGGAGGTCTGATCTCGACAAACAGAGATTACAGTAATCTCCGGAGTCCCCAAGCAACTCAAAAGTCATCCTGAGAAATCCAGTTTCGGCCTCCTAGGACGTCTCCGGCCCCACATTAGCATTACCGGCTTAAGGGACAATTGTTCACGTTGTTTGACAATTTATGTCAAAATGACCAACGTGAGATGCAGACACAAGATATGCTGTCAGAAACGGACAACTTCGCTCTGGTCACCTGCAATGAGCAAAACCGGCTTCTGAGCCTCGTATGCTTCCGGGACATTTCTCCATGAAAAATGCCAATCTTAGGCTCGTTAAAACCGTTTTCTCGCGCATATCGACAATTCGACGTTCAATTCGAACCACGAACTTCGAATGCGCGACAAATCGAGACCCGAGCTTTCTCCCGGTTTTTCCTCATAGGCCGTGGGACCCACAGGCTGCCCAAGGGCAGCCGCCCCTTGCCCCAAAATTTTCGGCCTCTTCCTCCTCCTCTCTTGTACTCACCTAGCCCAAAATATCTTGGGAAGTTGAAGACAACACTCAAGCCATCAACTCCATCTCCATTAATGCTCTTAACTCTTCCTCATCAAGAACACTTGGTCCACAGTCATCCTCATCCTCATTAGGGTGGCCGAAATTGCTAAGGGTCCCACTAATGGTGCTTTGCTTTGCTTAATTGCCCATTAGTTTTGATTATAAATTGCCCAAAAGTGATTAACTTAATCACTTCCCCTCTTGCACACTTCTCACTAGCTTTCTCCCTCTAAAATCCTCTCAAACTCCATAGCTAATGTACGGACCCGAATGTAGACTCTCGTCGGGGCCCGCATGCGCGCTTTTGGATCGCACGGCTTGGGAGTGTCCACCTTCCCGTGGGGACGCGTGACGGACACACGTGAGAGAAGGAGTCGCCACTTATCATTTTACGACCCGAAAGTCGAGGGCGGATAAGTTACCCTGGTCTAGGGATATGGAACACCTAGTTGTTGTTAAGGCATTGGTCTGTGTGGAACCGGAAAGTCCGTGTTCTGGGGTTCATGTTACGTGCGGGCCTATATCCCGCACGCCCTTTCGGTACTCTGGTTTGCTAGGCTTGCATGTTTTATTATTTACCGCGTGGATTAAATTGCGCTCGGCTCGCACGTTTTGACACCGTAAACTTGATGAATGAAACGATGTCGGCTGAGAAGCCGGGAGAGAAGTAAATCTATATGTCGGGGAATTGGTTCACAATCTTGCGATACAGTTCATCAAACCATGGAGGTTGAATTCCTGCGTGAACCAGAACCGCAAGATCTTGGATTTACTTTCCTTTGGGCAAGCATGAAATCGATTTGAATGATTCGACTCTCGGACCGTTTGCTCGCCAACTGAGATTCTTACATATTGAATGTACAAAACAAAAATCCTTACAATGAACTCTAAAAAATACATCAAATCATAATTACAACTAGGTGAATCTCAGTCAGTTTGCATTCGGTTATTATTTCGCTCTAACTCAATGTGAGTTTAGGGAAACAGAGAAAAACTGAAATTCGACATGCGCTCTCAATGAATAGGGCGTTGGACCCTGTGAGTGATGATTAGGGCGTTGGACCCTGTCCTTGATGATTAGGGCATTGAACTATAATATTATTCGGCCTAGAGATCCGGCTCGACCCGCATGACAAACAAGTGTTGAAAGATAACACGCAGCAGGTAAATAACAGACAAGATGTTTGTTATTATCGAGTGTACGTGTTTTAACAAGTTGTTAATCCGGGGTATTTTGGCATGCAAATCCTACCCTAGACAAACAAGGACGTGCCAATGTTTTAGCATTCGGCTTTGTTTTGAGAACTTGACAAAGAGAGTCGAATCTCATGTGTGCGGATTGTTTTTACAGTTGTTATGTATTGTGACACTGAATTTCCACTGAATTAACCAAACTCGTGTTTTGACTCTAGATTTGGAATCTAGAATTCTTCCTAACCATTATCTAGTATTTGGTTAGGTCGAGTGAAAGGTTAATCAGTATTTTGCATGTTTTTTGACAGAGATAACCGTTCTAGTTACCCGAGTCTATGTTAGGATGACAGAAACTCATATGTTAGATAAGAAAAGGCAATGCAGATGAACCTGCACCTGAACAGGTAGCCCGTTCTTATCCCGTACTGTAGTGTTTCTATCATGCTAACCCTAAGGGTGTCGCTGAATTGTGAAAAGACGATTTTGCCCTTTATTTGAAAATTGTTTTCAGAAAAGGGGAAACATCGTAGTGCGGGCCACCTCGGCCTGTAGCCGGTGTCAACAAATTCCCTGGATCGTCCAGGGTTGTGCAAGAACCCCGAAAAAGCCAAAGAACCGGTCAATCTGCCCGGAAGTGATCTAAAAAGATCTTCTGTATCCTGACCTGAGTTACCTGGAATCAGGTAAAAACTCAAGTTAAGACACATAAGCCCTTTTCAAACATTCATGCTACATCGGACCGAGCGTTTCGGGTTTTGAAATTGATAAGTTTGAAAAGGGCACCAACGTCACTTGACAACTCATCGACGCGAGTTATCAGTTAATGGTCGATTCGTGTAAACTTTATCATTATGAAGTGGGTTTAATCACGTGAGCATCCCGATTAACCCGTACATGAAATTAATGCTTAAGGGTTGTGCCGAATGCATTAATTGTGAAAACGATTCGCGACTCGACGACCAAGACGATTCCATAAGGATCGAGGATAATTTGGTCCAATGACCGAAACTACCCTTGTAACCGAATGGACCCGAATGAGTCATTGATACCCGAATCCATGCATGCTTTGTTTTGAAAAGACATTTTCATGCGATATTGCGACGATAATGTAAATTGCAAATTACTCGAAAGCCGAGAACGGACTCAAAACGGGAAGAGGAAGCCTCATTCAACCCGTACGAGTCTAAGAGGCTCTCGGTTACTTCTCCTTGGAGATAGCCGAGAGGTCCCATGGCTCGAATGGGGTTCCACGAGGTTTCCCTGTCTCGTTTCGAATCATTTCTCGCATGCTTAAATGACGAACATTATAAATGACACGATTAAACAAAAGTCGGTATTACCATGATTTGAATAACGCATTCGAACATGGAAACAAGCACGAACAAGTTATTTAAGGAATCGATAAAACAATACCGACCTCATGCACGTGAGAAAATACGATGAAACTCGGGAATCGAACTTGGATCGGGTCAAGAAGATCATTCCTTGCCCGAAAGGAGCAAGAGAGCATTCGGTCACCTCCCTTGGAGGGAAACCCGTGAGCTCTTTGCCTTTCCCGGGTCGGGATGTTCTTCTCGACTACGATCCAAGTGTTTCCCGACATGCTAGCATATAAATCAAGGATAAATATGCATGATATAACATAGAAAATGCATAAAGATTAAAACTTGAAAATAAAACATACAGAAAACCCTTTATAACTCCATAAACGCAACGAGAATGTAAAAGTCCTAACTCCTCTAAGTCGGGAATGGTCATACCTAGTCCCGAGATGCGGGATGGTACCTTCAAGATTCGGGTTGAACCGTTGATGGGTCGGGTTTGGGCTGTTTTCCGTTGAACAGACCCGAATGGCACCAAATAGACCCGGCTGGAATACTGGACAGACCCGATTGGCACAAGTCGGGTCGGATGTCGCCACAGAGGCTCCCGATGGAATTTTGAGGCAAGAACGGCGGCCTTGGGTAGCCAAGGGACCCCTTTAGGTGACCGTGGTGGTCGTTTGTTCCCAGAGTTGTCAGGTCGACCCGTAAAGTCCTGCAAAAATCACCCAAAACAGAGCACGTTTGGAATTTCGGACCCGACTGGCACAAGTCGGGTCGGACGTCGCCACGGAGGCTCCCGATGGAATATTTGAGCAAGGCCAATGGCTCCCGACTGCTAACTCACTTCCGGAGGTGGCTGTGGTGGTCGTTTTCAGAAACGAGTCCTGGATCGACCCGATCTGCAAGAAAACCGTACAAACAGTCAGAAATTTCGACCCGACTGGGCAGTCGGGCTGTTTCTTCTTCCTGGGGTTAAACCGACGGGTTTTTCTTGGATTTCTTGACTCCTTGACACCCTAGGGTTGTGTAGGGAGGTGTTTGATGGGTTTTGGTAGCTCAAACCGACTTGGAAAGTCTTGAAACCCGGTTTGACATTTTTGACCCGAGAAGGACCAAATCTGTCCAGATTTTGTTCAAGGCTGGTTCTATGGCTTAGAGGCTTCAAACTTAAAATCTAAGCTCAGAAATGGATAGAGGGGGTCAAAAACATGTGGGATATGAAGTTTGGTAAAATTTGGAATTAAGCCGGATGGATTCTGACTTAAGACTTTGCCCGGTTTTGCTTGGTTTTGCTTGTTCTTGCTGAGCTGCGATTTTGCTGAACTCCTTGAGAGTTTGAGAGCTTTTGTTTGAGTGAGAAATGCTAGAGAGAGAGTGCTTGAAGGTGAATGATTAAGTTAATGACATTTGGACAATATATAGGAAAGCTTAAATGCAAGATTAGTGAAGAAAAGTGCAATTAGGGCCATGGATTAGTAGAATCCGAATTTCTTAAGGAAATATCAAGCTCAATCCTCATCCATTGCATTAATGTAGAAGAGATAAGAGCATTGATGGCTTGGATGGGAAGTTGGAGTGTTGAATTGAAACACTTAGATATTTTGCAAAAGGAAGACAAAGGCAAGTTGTCTTCTTGGCTTGAAGAAGAAGATGACAAGAGAGGGGTGGTTCTTCTTGTCTTTGGCAAGGGGAAGAAGGTCCCGTGGGTCCCACACGAGATTGGAGGTGCATCGGGAATGCTCGGATGTCGATCGGTTACGTGTTCAAGTTCCGTGACTTGAAAGAACGTTGTATCGACAATGTGCGCGAGAAAACGATCCCGATAAGCCCAAAATTGTCAATTTTCGTGGAAGAATGCTTCGGGTGCGTACAAGACTCAGAAGCCGTTTTTGCCCGTTCCGGGTGACCGGAGTGAAGTTAACCGCTTCTAACAGCATATCTTGTATCTGCATCCCACGTTGGTCATTTTGACATGAATTGTCAGACAACGTGAACAATTGACCCTTAAGCCGGTAATGCTAACGTGGGGCCGGAGACATCCTAGGAGGCCGAAACTGGATTTCTCAGAATGATTTCTGAGTTGCTTGGGCACTCCGGAGATTACTGTAATCTCTGTTTGTTGAGATCAGACCTCTAAGGACTTGAAAAGTGTATCTGGGACCTCTAAAGCACTGCTCGGGAAGTCTAGATGAGTCGTGTGATTTATTCCGACAATTCCACGTTGAGCCTTGAGAAGGCTAGCATGGTGTAGGGTAGGCGTCCGGCGTCAAGTTTCCGTCAGAAGGACTTCCGGATATGCATTTCCATTGAAAATGACCATTTCTATTCTTCGGAGGTTACTCGGGAAACTAAAAAGGGTTTTGCCGTCTGTTTTGCCCAATTGTGAATGTCCGTTAGAGTTTTCAGGGTAATGCGGTATGAACTTCGTTTGCCGTAATTCCATCAGACCAGTCTCCGGTTATGCTCTTCCGAAGAGGGGTATGCTTGTTTTGCCGCTCGGAAGTCATTTGAAGTGTCCGTGTGACTTCCAAGAGACAATCTGAAGCATTGTTCATGCTCTGTGTGCTGGTGGAGCATGGCCGCATCTGATATTTGGAATTAACTTTTCTCTAGGAAACCGGCATTTTTGGATTTCCACTGAAAAGTTGTATGTATACAGAAAGTTGTTCTGTATAGAGCAGATGATTTGCAAAATGCCTTTGGGGACAGTTTTCATCTGTTTGGCATTGAAGTGGATTTTTGGAGTCCAATATTGGCTATCTTCCGACGATCGAGCGAACTATCGGAAAATAGTACCGTCCGTGTGATATACTGAAAATGCCGGTTTTGGACATTGTTGAGCTCTCTGGTCGCTCTGTTACCTTTTGGTGACCCCTAGAGTCCTTCTGTCAGGTGGATGTGTCATTTGCCCGATTTCGCCGACTTGAGGATGAATAGTGATTTTCCGCTCTGTTGAGTCGTTTTGCTGTACTCTACTCAAGTCATAGCTTGTATGCTGTCAATGAGCTTCATTTGCTGGATGGACCAAAATTGGGTGTTGACAGCTTGCCCCTCTTTGGCTGGATGCTTGGATAGAGGATTTGGCCAAAGACATAAAGAAGAACCCCGTTTTGGTCGGAGTGATTCGCTTTGCCATCTCCCATGACAATCTTTTCATCCTTCTTTGGATATGAAGGGAATTGTGTACCTAATGTGAAGAAAGAAGAAATAAAATAAGGTTTGGACAAGCTTTTGCATAAAGTAAAGAAAAGATGTACGAAGACAGCATATGAAGTAACATGAAATGACGTAAAAGGGAAACATGCAAACAGTGCGCGGTTGGAAGTAAAGAGTGCAAAGGTTAAAGGGAAGTGCGAAGCTTAAGGGAAAGTGCAAAGCTTAATGGAAATTGCAAAGTGCAAGTTAAAAGAGAGGGCGCTTGCCCGAAGTTTTGCAAGACGTGTAAGTGAGAGGACCCAGCAAACTTGAGAAGCAATAAAATAAACTCGCACGGGTTAGCAGACCCGGCAAGGTTGCAAGAGGCACGAGCGAGCGAATTTGCGGTGCAGGAAAGTAAGCTCGCACGGGTTAGCAGACCCGGCAAGGTTATAGAAAAGTAAACTCGCACGGGTTAGCAGACCCGGCAAGATTGCAAGAGGCACGAGCGAGGTGGCTCGGCGAACTTGCGGTGCAGGAAAGTAAGCTCGCACGGGTTAGCAGACCCGGCAAGGTTGCAGAAAAGTAAACTCGCACGGGTTAGCAGACCCGGCAAGGTTGCAAGAGGCACGAGCGAGCGAATTTGCGGTGCAGGAAAGTAGGCTCGCACGGGTTAGCAGACCCGGCAAGGTTGTAGAAAAGTAAACTCGCACGGGTTAGCAGATCCGGCAAGGTTGCAAGAGGCACGAGCGAGGTGGCTCGGCGAACTTGCGGTGCAGGAAAGTAAGCTCGCATGGGTTAGCAGACCCGACAAGGTTGCAGAAAAGTAAACTCGCACGGGTTAGCAGACCTGGCAAGGTTGCAAGAGGCACGAGCGAAGTGGCTCGGCGAACTTGCGGTGCAGGAAAGTAAGCTCGCACAGGTTAGCAGACCCGGCAAGGTTGCAGAAAAGTAAACTCGCACTGATTAGCAGACCCGGCAAGGTTGCAAGAGGCACGAGCGAGGTGGCTCGGCGAATTTGCGGTGCAGGAAAGTAAGCTCGCTCGGGTTAGCAGACCCGGCCAGGTTGTAGAAAAGTAAACTCTCACGGGTTAGCAGACCCGGCAAGGTTGCAAGAGGCACGAGCGAGGTGGCTCGGCGAACATGCGGTGCAGGAAAGTAAGCTCGCACGGGTTAGGAGACCCGGCAAGATTGCAGAAAAGTAAACTCGCACGGGTTAGCAGGCCCGGCAAGGTTGTAGAAAAGTAAACTCGCACGGGTTAGCAGACCCGGCATGGTTGCAAGAGGCACGAGCGACGTGACTCGACGAACTTGCGATGCAGGAAAGTAAGCTCGCACGGATTAGCAGACCCGGCAAGGTTGCAGAAAAGTAAACTCGCACGGGTTAGCAGACCCAGCAAGATTGCAAGAGGCACGAGCAAGGTGGTTCGGCGAACTTGCGGTGCAGGAAAGTAAGCTCACACGGGTTAGCAGACCCGGCAAGGTTGCAGAAAAGTAAACTCGCACAGGTTAGCAGACCCGGCAAGATTGCAAGAGGCACGAGCGAGGTGGCTTGGCGAACTTGCGGTGCAGGAAAGTAAGCTTGTACTGGTTAGCAGACCCGGCAAGGTTGCAGAAAAGTAAACTTGGACAGGTTAGCAGACCGGCAAGGTTGCAAGAGGCACGAGCGAGGTGGCTCAGCGAAATTGCGGTGCAGGAAAGTAAGCTCGCACGGGTTAGCAGATCCGGCAAGGTTGTAGAAAAGTAAGCTCGCACGGGTTAGAAGACCCCGCAAGATTGCAAGAGGCACGAACTCGGTGGCTCGGCGAACTCGCGGTGCAGGAAAGTAAGCTCGTACGGGTTAGCAGATCCGGCAAGGTTGCAGAAAAGGAAACTCGCAATTTAATGCAAAGTCTAATGTGAGTGCAAATGCTTGGGAAGGGGATGAAGTGTGGAAGGAATCATTGTCATTCAATTTGAGGCTGGTGCTTGTCGACGCTGCAAGTGATGCTGTGACAGAATGCTTTGTCGCTCGTTGTCCGATTGCAGTGCAATTGAATGACCGAATCGGCATTGATGCTCGGACGAAGTCATTTCATCGAACCCTTGCCTCTGGGGCGGTAGTATGTTTGCTCTGTGAGAAGTTTGTCGGAAGCCGACGTTTTGCATTCCGAGACTCGAGCTCTGGTGGGGAGCGCCTACGTATCCCGAGTGGTCGGGAATCAGAGTCTGCCGTAGTTCTTGCTGTTTGCAATACCTGTGATCCTGACATTACTAGTAAATCATGTGAGAAATACTAACATGAGATAGGCACAAGTAAGCAATAAAAAGGTCGTTGTGACGCGCAGATCTTCAGTTTCGGGTCGCTTGAGCAACCCGTGAAGAATTTTGCTTTGACAGTGCAAGTAGGTCCCGTTCTCGGAGGCCTCGATGCGAGGCCTCAAGGGGCTCCCGTTAGCCATGCTGGGGCATATCGAGACTTCCCAACGATGCCCTAGCAGTTCTATCGTTTGTTTGACGCGCCCGTCGGCTTTGAACCCTTCTCAATAGGGTACCGTAGGGCGGCTGCATTTGCAATCCGCTTGGGGATTTCTGTTCAGATTTGGTAAGACTCGGTCTGACCATTTCCAAAGCGTTATGACTAAACCCCCGGAGAGGAATGTCTGGGATTTTGGCTCTGTGGTAGCCTGTTAAAAGGGCGGCTGTGACCCATTTGGAGTTATGCAAAGACAAAGAGAAAAGAGAAAGCTTGGGAAGCACGTTGCCCTAGGCTAAAAGGATACACGGGTTCACGCCTGCAGCGAGATGTACCCCCATTTTCCTTCGTCCTTCTGTTGTGTAGGTTGTACTGAACTGCTTGGACGGCGTATTCAGTTACCCACTGTGCTTGAGGAAGGTTCCCTCTTGGACGGTTGAATGGTATTGGAGAGCCGATCGGGGATCGTGTTGGAATAGATAACCTGGCCACTTCCCTTGGGGATCCCTTGTCCACACGATGTGCGAGAGACTAGGGGGCAATTTTATCTATCTCTCGTTTTGCTCTCCTTTTGCTACGGTCACCCACATCGGGGCCGCACCTCTCAACCTAAAGGGGAAGAGCTCTCCTTTTACCACGACCGCCCCAAAGGGTTTCCGGTCGTGCCTCTCTTTTACCCTAGCTTTTGCCTAGGCCGCCCTTTTCTAGTTTTCGACCTAGCGGGCCCGATTTTTTTATCTCTCGAGTTTGCAAGGGCGAAGGTTTTAAAGGATTCAACCTCCGAGTGCATTGTTTTCTGTCTCCGTCGAGGAGTTTTGTCTGCTGCTCCCCTTTTTGTCGGGGTTTGTTGATTTCTCTGGATTGGCGGCATCGGTGCTTTTGAAGAACCTCGGCATTGCCTTTCTTTTGTTGGTTGGCGAGTTTTTCCCGCTTCTTTTCTCTCTTTCTTCATTGGCGGGTTTTTCCCGCTTCTTTCCACTCTGTTTTTTTTCTTGCAGCTGGGGTTTGTTTTGTGCCCCGTGTCTTTGTTTGAAACTCTTTAACTTTGCATCACCGGGGCCGCTTTGGTGCGCTTCGCCTGGTGGAGACTCGTTGCATGTTGCTAGCCCTATTTTGTGAGAGCCAGCTTTCTTGGAAGTTTGACTGTCGTGCACTCAGAAGTCGAACTCCGTGTCATTTGCCCATGCAAGCATTGCATGTGAATTTCCCCCGTTGACTAGAAAGGAAATGTAGAATTACCCCGTGAATAGGGAAATGAGGTTGCCCTGGTGCGAATGTTGAACGGGGATGCCCTGGTCTTCATTTGCTGAAGTGGCCCGTGGTAGGCGCCTTGTGCGATATCTCCGATCATCTCTTGCTGTTCTTTGCAGTACGTGCCTCTTGGAGGGTGCACGCTGCTAAAGTCACTGGATGTTCAAGGAAGATAGTTGCATAAATGCTGAGTGATTCGTTCGATTGTCCTCGTCTTCGACTTCATAGGGGGTACCTCATCGTTGGACACCTCCCTCGTTAAAGTATAAGGAAAGGGTCTGAGACAAGTTCTTGAGAAAGCGTGAACTCGTGCATCGCTCTTTGCCTGTGGTCAATGTGCCCCTGTGAAGGATGACAAAGAAGACAACGCATTAGGCGATTATGCGGGTGAATATGTGGTAAGAAATGTGAGGTGGTCCCATGGGAAAATCCCTTTTTGTCTCGCCCGCGACCCATGGGGTGCCGCGTGCAGACGACAGTTGTTTCCGAGAATCTGGTTATCACCACTCTGGAGTGGTTAGACCGTGACTGACGTCACATAAGCATATTTTCCCTAATTGCGAGTAGGCCTGCGCAACCGTCCTAGGGAAGGCTCGAGGAGCAGGGTCCCATAAGGACAGGCGAGTCGAACAGGTCCAACATAACTAATAGGGCGTCGCAAAGACTGTCCTAATGTCCTGTTTGAAGGATTTATTCATGTCGGGAACCCATTTGTAGGAATGGATTCAAATTAAAGCAAAAGAGAGTTTAAAGAAGACTGCGCATGTTGTTCCAGTGCTTAGTTGGCGGCGACGGCAGAGGACGGGTGAGATCCATTCTTTGATCGGAGGCATGAACGTGCTGGTATCGCCTGCGATCGAGAGTTGGCTCATGCTCTATTTGTGAAGCTGTCACTTCCGGTCTTTGCAGTTGAAGGATTAGACTTGCTACTCGGAGTATCGCTTGGATGAATTTGAATCCAAGTCGATTTTGGATTTCAGATTAGCTTGAAAGTAGTAAATGCGAGGTGTCAAAACCTGAAAGCAGTAAATGCGGGGCCGGAGCCCAAAAACAGTAAATGCTGGGCTGGGACTCGAAAGTAGAAAATGCAAGACTGAGGTCCGATACGGGGCCGAAGCCCAAAAGTGGAGCCGAAGCCCGATGAGGTAAATGCAGGATCGGAGCCCGATGCAGGGCCGAAGCCCAATGCGAGGCCGAAGCCTAAAAGTGGGGCCGAAGCCAGATGCAGTAAATGCGGGGCCGGAGCCCAATGCAGTAAACGCGGGGCCGGAGCCCGATGCAGGGCCTGAACCTAATGCAGTAAATGCAGGGCCGGAGCCCGATGCTGGGCCTGAGCCAAATGCAATAAATGTAGGGCCGGAGTCCGATGCTGGGCCGGAACCCAATGCAGTAAATGCAGGGCCGGAGCCCGATGCAGTAAATACAGGGCCGGAGCTCGATGCAGGGCCTGAGCCCGATGGAGTAAATGCAGGGCCGGAGCCCGATGCAGGGCTTGAGCTCGATGGAGTAAATGCAGGGCCGGAGTCCGATGCAGGGCTGGAGCTCGATGCAGGGCCTGAGCCCGATGAAGTAAATGCAGGGCCGGAGCCTGATGTAGGGCCTGAGCCCGATGTAGTAAATGCAACTTGATAAGAAAGTGCAAGAGATGCAAAAGCAAAGGTCAATGCGGAGGAACAGCACAGGGCGCTGCAAAGCAGCGACTCTGATTTTCTCGCATTCTTTGTTGAGGGAGGGTGGGAACTCAGTGTTGAAATCCCAAGGAGCTAGATGAGAGACGTTTGTTGCCTCAATTGTGGTGGTTCAGTATTCAGGCTGCCTTCTTGTTGGGGATTTCCTGCAATGGAAGAAGGAAACAATGAAGGAGCATGAACTGTTCACGATTTCAATGCAAGAGTGTAGGGAAGCGAACTGGCCTGGTAGGCATCGTGCGAATTCGCTAAGAGACGTGCATCGATACATTGAGCACGCGTGCATGAGTTGGTGCAAACATGTTTGGACATGTGCGAGGCGCGCTCGATCGCTGGTAGATGCGCGGGGTCATATGGTGGGATGTGCGTCCGATCACGCGATGACACTCTCTGTTAGGAAGAAGTTTGTGTTTAGTTAACTTCGCCTGGGAAGGTTGATCGGCCCTCGGGCCATGGCTCGTCTTGCCGTGGAGGAAGGGTGAAGGCCGCGAGTGGCCTGCCAGCGAAAGTGGGCACGACTCGCCTGTCGTGAGGGGTGGGTGGCCAGGATGGACTCGGCTTATAGTCACAGCGCATCTCGCTATGGAGAAGTGAAGACCGCGGGTGATCTACCCGTGAAGGTTGGCACGACTCCCCTGTCATGCGGGGTGGGTGGCTGGAATGGACGGCCTCTGGTCATAGCACATCTCGCCATGGAGAGGTGAAGACCATAAGTGGTCTACCCGCGAATGTTGGCATGACTCGCCTGTCGTGCAAGACATGGCAGCTGCTGTGCAAACATAGAAATAGATAAAATGCATGCAGTGTATAAGTTTTCAAAAGCTAATGCCATTGCATCGATTTGGTTCAAGTTCCTTAATTTACAAAGATAGTTAGTTTGAAAAGGGGAGCTTAAACATTAAACCGATGCAATGTCCTAGGTTGTTTTCAAAACATGCATGCAGGTGCAGAAAAATAAACTATAACATGAGTTCTTTACATTGTACAACACTCATTCAGTGAAAACAACAAAAGGCTCGCCTAAAAGAAAAACTACGAGCCGACTCAAAGACTCAACTTTTGGGTCGTTTGGCGGCGTGAAGGTTTGTTTTTGGTCCAGCATGACGGTCCCTGTTTATGCATGGTTTTAGTGTTCTACTGGGAAAACCACTAACTAGGGATGAGGGCTCCCGATTCAAGGGCGTCAATTCCTTGAAATCGAGCGAGGATCTTTGGGGGCCGGTTCGGTGGCAGAGCCGACTCGATCCGTTCCCTTACTCGGAACCTCTGACTAACCTAGCTTCCTAGATCGACGCCCATGGGATTTCAGGCGTTTGGTACCTAAATCCACTAGAATGATGCAATGCAAATGCAGAAAAATAAATGTGCGAAAAATAAAATGTGCGGAAAGCGATAAATAAACATGCAAGCAAAGCAAACGGATCGAGCCTGAACCCACTAAGTGTGTCCCCAGTGGAGTCGCCAAGCTGTACGAACCCAAATGTGGACTCTCGTCGGGGCCCGCATGCGCGCTTTTGGATCGCGCGACTTGGGAGTGTCCACCTTTCCGTGGGGACGCGTGACGGACACGCGCGAGAGAAGGAGTCGCCACTTATCATTTTACGACCCGAAGGTCGAGGGCGGATAAGTTACCTGGGTTTAGGGATATGGAACACCTAGTTGTTGTTAAGGCATTGGTCTGTGCGGAGCCGGAAAGTCCGTGTTCGGGGGTTCATGTTACGTGCGGGCCTATATCTCGCATGCCCTTTCGGTACTCTGGTTTGCTAAGCTTGCATGTTTTATTATTTACCCCGTGGATTAAGTTGCGCTCGGCTCGCACGTTTTGACACCGTAAACTCGATGAATTAAACGATGTCGGTTGAGAAGCCGGGAGAGAAGTAAATCTATATGTCAGAGAATTGGTTTACAATCTTGCGATACAGTTCATCAAACCATAGAGGTTGAATCCCTGCGTGAACCAGAACCGCGAGATCTTGGATTTACTTTCCTTTGGGCAAGCATGAAACCGATTCGAATGATTCGACTCTCGGACCGTTTGCTCGCCAACTGAGATTCTTACATATTGAATGTACAAAACAAAAATCCTTACAATGAACTCTCAAAAATACATCAAATCATAATTACAAATAGGTGAATCTCAGTCAGTTTGCATTCGGTTATTAATCCGCTCTAACTCATTGTGAGTTTAGGGAAACACCGAAAAACTGAAATTCGACATGCGCTCTCAATGAATAGGGCGTTGGACCCTGTGAGTGATGATTAGGGCGTTGGACCCTGTCCTTGATGATTAGGGCATTGAACTATAATATTATTCGGCCTAGAGATCCGGCTCGACCCGCATGACAAACAAGTGTTGAAAGATAACACGCAGCAGGTAAATAACAGACAAGATGTTTGTTATTATCGAGTGTACGTGTTTTAACAAGTTGTTAATCTGGGGTATTTTGGCATGCAAATCCTACCCTAGACAAACAAGCACGTGCCAATGTTTTAGCATTTGGCTTTGTTTTGAGAACTTGACAAAGAGAGTCAAATCTCATGTGTGTGGATTGCTTTTACAGTTGTTTTGTATTGTGACACTGAATTTCCACTGAATTAGCCAAACTCGTGTTTTGACTCTAGATTTGGAATCTAGAATTCCTCCTAACCATTATATAGTGTTTGGTTAGGTCGAGTGAAAGGTTAATCAGCATTTTGCATGTTTTCTGACAGAGATAACCGTTCTAGTTACCCGAGTCTATGTTAGGATGACAGAAACTCATCAGTTAGATAAGAAAAGGCTATGCAGATGAACCTGCACCTGAACAGGTAGTCCGTTCTTATCCCGTACTGTAGTGTTTCTGTCATGCTAACCCTAAGGGTGTCGCTGAATTATGAAAAGACGATTTTGCCCTTTATTTGAAAATTGTTTTCAGAAAAGGGGAAACATCGCAGTGCGGGCCACCTCGGCCTGTAGCCGGTGTCAACAAATTCCCTGGATCGTCCAGGGTTGTGCAAGAACCCCGAAAAAGCCAAAGAACCGGTCGATCTGCCCGGAAGTGATCTAAAAAGATCTTTTGTATCATGACCTGAGTTACCTGGAATCAGGTAAAAACTCAAGTTAAGACACATAAGCCATTTTCAGACGTCCATGCTACTTCGGACCGCACGTTTCGGGTTTTGAAATTGATAAGTTTGAAAAGGGCACCAACGTCACTTGACAACTCATCGATGCGAGTTATCAGTTAATGGTCGATTCGTCTAAACTTTATCATTGTGAAGTGGGTTTAATCACGTGAGCATCCCGATTAACCCATTCGCGAAATTAATGCTTAAGGGTTGTGCCGAATGCATTAATTGTGAAAACGATTCGCGACTTGACGACCAAGACGATTCCATAAGGATCGAGGATAATTTGGTCCAATGATCGAAACTACCCTTGTAACCGAATGGACCCGAATGAGTCATCGATACCCGAATCCATGCATGCTTTGTTTAGAAAAGACATTTTCATGCGATATTGCGAACGATAATGTAAATTGCAAATTACACGAAAGCAGAGAACGGACTCAAAACGGGAAGAGGAAGCCTCATGTAACCCGTACGAGTCTAAGAGGCTCTCGGTTACTTCTCCTTGGAGATAGCCGAGAGGTCCCATGGCCCGAATGGGGTTCCACGAGGTTTCCCCGTCTCGTTTCGAATAATTTCTCGCATGCTTAAATGACAAACATTATAAATGACACGATTAAACGAAAGTCGGTATTGCCATGATTTGAATAACGCATTCGAACATGGAAACATGCACAAACAAGTTATTTAAGGAATTGATAAAACAATACCGACTTCATGCACGTGAGAAAATACGATGAAACTCAAGAATCGAACTTGGATCGGGTCAAGAAGATCGTTCCTTGTCCGAAAGGAGTAAGAGAGCATTCGGTCACCTCCCCTGGAGGGAAACCCGTGAGCTCTTTGCCTTTCCCGGGTCAGGATGTTCTTCTCGACTACGATCCATGTGTTTCCCGACATGCTAGCATATAAATTAAGGATAAATATGCATGATATAACATGGAAAATGCATAAAGATTAAAACTTGAAAATAAAACATACATAAAACCCCTTATAACTCCATAAACGCAACGAGAATGTAAAAGTCCTAGCTCCTCTAAGTCGGGAATGGTCATACCTAGTCCCTAGATGCGGGATGGTACCTTCAAGAGTCGGGTTGGACCGTTGATGGGTCGGGTTTGGGCTGTTTTCCGTTGAACAGACCCGAATGGCACCAAACAGACCCGGCTGGAATACTGGACAGACCCAACTGGCACAAGTCGGGTCGGACGTCGCCACGGAGGCTCCCGATGGAATTTTGAGGCAAGGTCGGCGGCCTTGGGTAGCCAAGGGACCCCTCTAGGTGACCATGGTGGTCGTTTATTCCCAGAGTTGTCGGGTCGACTCGTAGAGTCCTGCAAAAATCACCCAAAACAGAGCACGTCTGGAATTTCGGACCCGACTGGCACAAGTCGGGTCGGACGTCGCCACGGAGGCTCCCGATGGAATATTTGAGTAAGGCCAACGGCTCCCGACTGCTAACTCACCTCCGGAGGTGGCTGTGGTGGTCGTTTTCCGAAAAGAGTCCTGGATCGACCTGATCTACAAGAAAACCGTACAAACAGTCAAAAATTTCGACCCGACTGGGCAGTCGGGCTGTTTCTTTTCCTGGGGTTAAACCGACGGGTTTTTCTTGGATTTCTTGACTACTTGATACCCTAGGGTTGTGTGGGGAGGTGTTTGATGGGTCTTGGTAGCTCAAAACGACTTGGAAAGGCTTGAAACCCGGTTTGACATTTTTGACCCGAGAAGGACCAAATCTGTCCAGATTTTGTTCAAGGCTGGTTCTATGGCTTAGAGGCTTCATACTTAAAATATAAGCTCATAAATGGATAGAGGGGGTCAAAAACATGTGGGATATGAAGTTTGGTAAAATTTGGAATTAAGCCGGATGGATTCCGACTTAAGACTTTGCCCGGTTTTGCTTGGTTTTGCTTGTTCTTGCTGAGCTGCGATTTTGCTGAACTCTTTGAGAGTTTGAGAGCTTTTGTTTGAGTGAGAGATACTAGAGAGAGAGTGCTTGAAGGTGAATGATTAAGTTAATGACATTTGGACAATATATAGGAAAGCTTAAATGCAAGATTAGTGAAGAAAAGTGCAATTAGGGCCATGGATTAGTAGAATCCGAATTTCTTAAGGAAATATCAAGCTCAATCCTCATCCATTGCATTAATGGAGAAGAGATAAGAGCATTGATGGCTTGGATGGGAAGTTGGAGTGTTGAATCGGGAATGCTTGGATGTCGATCGGTTACGTGTTCGAGTTCCGTGACTTGAAAGAACGTTGTATCGACAATGTGCGCGAGAAAACGATCCCGATAAGCCCAAGATTGTCAATTTTCGTGGAAGAATGCTTCGGGTGCGTACGAGGCTCGGAAGCCGTTTTTGCCCGTTCCGGGTGACCGGAGCGAAGTTAACCGTTTCTAACAGCATATCTTGTATCTCCATCTCACGTTGGTCATTTTGACATGAATTGTCAGACAATGTGAACAATTGACCCTTAAGCCGGTAATGCTAACGTGGGGCCGGAGACGTCCTAGGAGGCCGAAACTGGATTTCTCAGTATGATTTCTGAGTTGCTTGGGCACTCCGGAGATTACTGTAATCTCTGTTTGTCGAGATCAGACCTCCAAGGACTTGAAAAGTGTATCTGAGACCTCTAAAGCACTGCTCGGGAGGTCTAGATGAGTTGTGTGATTTATTCCGACAATTCAACATTGAGCCTTGAGAAGGCTAGCATGGTGTAGGGTAGGCGTCCGGCGTCAAGTTTCGGTCAGAAGGACCTCCGGATATGCATTTCCATTGAAAATGACCATTTCTGTTCTTCGGAGGTTATTCGGGAAACTGAAAAGGGTTTTGCCATCTATTTTGCCCCATTGTGAATGTCCGCTAGAGTTTTCAGGGCAATGCGGTATGAACTTCGTTTGCCGTAATTCCATCAGACTATGCTCTTCCGAAGAAGGGTATGCTTGTTTTGCCGCTCGGAAGTCATTTGAAGTGTCCGTGTGACTTCCAAGAGACAATCTGAAGCATTGTTCATGCTCTGTGTGCTGGTGGAGCATGGCCGAATATGACATTTGGAATTAACTTTTCTCCCGGAAACGCGCGGTCCGATGTAGCATGGACGTCTGAAAAAGGCTTTTGTGTCTCAACTTGAGTTTTTACCTGATTCCAGGTAACTCATGTCAGGATACAGAAGATTTTTCTAGATCACTTCCGGGCAGATCGACCAGTTCTTTGGCTTTTTCTGGGTTCTTGCACAACCCTGGACGATCCAGGGAATTGGCCGACACCAGCTACAGGCCGAGGTGGCCCGCACTGCGATGTTTCCCCTTTTCTGAAAATAATTTTCAAATAAAGGGCAAAATCGTCTTTTCACAATTCAGCGACACCCTTAGGGTTAGCATGACAGAAACACTACAGTACGGGATAAAAACGGGCTACCTGTTCAGGTGCAGGTTCATCTGCATAGCCTTTTCTTATCTAACTGATGAGTTTCTGTCATCCTAACATAGACTCGGGTAACTAGAACGGTTATCTCTGTCAGAAAACATGCAAAATGCTGATTAACCTTTCACTCGACTTAACCAAATCCTAGAAAATGGTTAGGCGGAACTCTAGGTTCCAAATCTATAGTCAAAATACAAGTTTGGATCAATTCAGTGGTAATTTAGTGTCACAACACCAAATCATTGTAAAAGCAATCCATACACACGAAACTTGACTACGGACAACCGACATGTCGGGTTCTCAAGCCAAAGCCGAATGCTAAAACATTGGCACACGTTTGTTTGTCTAGGGTAGAATTTGCATGCCAAAATACCCCGGATTAATAAACTTGCTAATCCACGTACATTCGGTGAATACAAACACATTGTCTGTTATTTACCAGATGCTTGTTATCTTTCCACACCTGTTTGCCATGCGGGTCGAGCCTGATCCCTAGGCCGAATAATATTAGGGTTCAACACCCTAATCATCGAGCACAGGGTCCAACACCCTAATCATCACTCACAGGGTCCAACGCCCTATTCAGTGAGAGCGTCCATTGAATTTCAGTTTTTCGGTGTTTCCCTAAATTCACGGTGAATTAGAGTGGAATAATAACCGAACACGAGTCGACTGGAATTCGGCCATTTGTAATTTATATTTATTGTTTTCGAGTGCATTGTAAGGATTTTATTTTGTACATTCAATATGTAAGAATCTCAGTTGGCGAGCAAACGGTCCGAGAGTCGAATCATTCGAATCGGTTTCATGCTTGCCCAAAGGAAAGTAAATCCAAGATCTCGCGGTTCTGGTTCACGTAGGGATTCAACCTCTATGGTTTGATGAACTGTATCCCAAGATTGTAAACCAATTCTCCGACATATAGATTTACTTCTCTCCCGGCTTCTCAACCAACATCGTTTAATTCATCGAGTTTACGGTGTCAAAACGTGCGAGCCGAGCGCAACTTAATCCACGGGGTAAATAATAAAACATGCAAGCCTAGCAAACCAGAGTACCGAAAGGGCGTGCGGGATATAGGCCCGCACGTAACATGAACCCCCGAACTCGGACTTTCCGGTTCCGCAAAAATCAATGCCTTAATAACAACTAGGTGTTCCATACCCCTAGACCCCGGGTAACTTATCCACCCTCGACCTTCGGGTCGTAAAATGATAAGTGGCGACTCATTCTCTCACGCGTGTCCGTCACGCGTCCCCACGAGAAGGTGGACAGTCCCAAGTCGCGTGATCCAAAAGGGCGCAATGCGGGCCCTGACGAGAGTCCACATTCGGGTCCGTACAGCTTGGCGACTCCGCTGGGGACATACTTAGTGGGTTCAGGCTCGATTCGTTTGCTTGCTTGCATGTTCATTTACCGCTTTCCGCAATTTTTCGCTTATCTACTTTATGCACATTTATTTTTCTGCACTTGCATTGCATCATCCTAGTGGAATTCTAAGTACCTCGCCTGAAATCCCACGGGCGCCGATTTAGGAAGCTAGGTTAGTCAGAGGTTCCGAGTAAGGGAACGGGTCGAGTCGGCTTTGCCACCGAACCGGCCCCCAAAGATCCTCGCTCGATTTCAAGAAATTGACACCCTTGAATCGGGAGCCCCCATCCCTAGTTAGTGGTTGTCCCAGTAGAACACTGAAACCATGCATAAACAGGGACCGTCATGCTGGACCAAAATTTGCCTTCATGCCGCCAACCGACCCAAAAGTTGAGTCTTTGAGTCGGCTCGTAGTTTTCTTTTTAGGCGATCCTTTTGTTGTTTTCACTGAATGAGTGTTGTATAATGTAAAGAACTCGTGTTATAGTTTATTTTCTCTGCATTGCATGCACATTTTCCTAACAAACTAGGACATTGCATCAGTTTGTTTATAAACATTAAACCAACATCTTTTCCATTTAGGTAAGAATGGATCGATTGCGACCCTGTCTTAGGCTTGATATCATCATCACGCCATCTGCGGACATTACTCGCCTTTGGAACACATTCCGCCCTGTTGACCGTGCATTCCTCCGGCCATCATAGGAGACTTGCCATTACTTGCTGATTCTCCCATCGATTGGACCTTGCTCAGAACTGCCATTAGTTTTTGGGACACTCAGCGGGCCGTTTTCAGCTTTCAGGGGACAGAGCTAGTTCCTACATAGAGGAATACGCAGCACTCCTTTAGCAGTCTATGTCGATTCACGACATCGTGGTGCCCAACCAGCTTGCCACGATACAGAGTAGACTAGCCATCCTTTTAGGTCTCCACAATGAAGAAATTCGTCATGAGCTTCAGTATGGAGGGGAGTATAGCATTAGGACTACATGGCTCATAGACTTCATACAGGCTCGTGTTCTGAATGCCACTGGAGAGTCCTATCAGCGTGACGCTTGTCACGGGTTCCTTTTGCTCATCTTCGGGACCATGTTGTTCCCGTACTCGTCGAACCTCATAGACGGGGCACTTGCTCAGGTCATCCTCCAAGTGGTAGGAGGCCATAGTTATGTGGAAGCCGTTTTGGTTGAGACCATTCGGTCTCTTGACTATGTACGAGAGATTCGACGGGGCAGGATGAGAGGATCCCTACATCTGCTTTAGATTTGGCTTCTAGCACACATCAGGCCGTTTGGCTTGTCCCATCCTTTTGCATGTATCACCGACGAGTGCTCACTCATCGCTCGTCTACTCCATGTGTTTCGACTCTCCGACCGTAACTACACCGACTGGACGAGGTTTATGGAAGAGCTCACCTCATGTCAGCACCCCATTTTGGCCCACCGGCCTCCTACACAAGAATCCCTGACCAAAGCCCGGGTTACTATTCATCACCCGACGATCAGAGGCGAACATGCAGGCATAGAGACATAAATTACAGGAGAAAAGCAGGGTGTACTAAAAAGGCAGAGGAGAGCCGTCAAAAGAACAGACAAACAAGGAACCCCGAAAACAGCGGAGCCGGCACTGTGGCACTATTCATCATCGAATCACTGAAACACAGAAAAGTGCCCAATATGGGACTCTAAAAATCCCTCTCAGTGCCAAAATGACCAACGACACGTCCGGGCGCGTTCCGGGGGCATCCCGCGTAAGCCGGGACACCCCCGATCTCTCATGGACGCCTTTTCTGACAGGGCCCCAGGGGCCCGATCCACTGACAAGTAAACGGCACCCCAAAAGGGCCTACAGCCACCCAGGGACTACCGGGTCATGGAACAAGCTTCAGACGACCTTTCGGAACTCTACAAGGTTTCCCGAAGGACGTTTCAGTGGTAGCAAACGCCTCCCGGTGAATCTTCGAGGCACATCCACAAAAATAGAGATCACAGCGATCCCCGAACGCCTCAAGACATTCGGGGAACACTGAGAAAGCCCCGGTCACAAGTCCCTAGGTCTTCTTGGGGCAACGGTTTTCGATCGGGGATGATGAGCCAACAATCCCCCACGAGGCAAAAGGGTCACAGAAACGAACATTAAGATGCACAAAGAGCAATCGGGGACCGGGGACGCTCAACTCCACTCCGAATGTCCGAACAGGGCAAAACCGACTCTCGAGGCGCCGAGTCGCCCGAACATTCGTTCACACAACGTATGGTGATATTAGGCTCATTCAAATCCTCTTCGTTCAAGCATTCCAAATCTATAAATTAATCGGACATCGGAGATCGGACGCGCGTTCAATCAAGTCTCAAGCTTTTTCCGGCTTTTCTCTTAATCGAATGGGACCCACAGCTCAGCCAAGCCAAGCCACCAAGCCACAACTCAACCCCAAGCCCCGGCTCAACCCCTCAAGCCGCGGCTCAGCCGCAATTAGCCACGGCTAACTCCCATGGCCGGCGGCTCAAGGCTCCCTCCACCACAAATTCAAATTTTCCCTCACATCCATCACTCCCATCACTCTTACTCTTGCTTCCCCTACACTCTAAATGACCCAAACCCCATCCTAATCCCCCTCCAATTTTCGGCAGCCCCCTATTATCCTAAAAATCGCGATTAACTTCCCCTAATTGTCCCGTTAAGCTAGCCTATAAAGTCCCATTCATCATTAGACTTAATCACTTCTTCATTCTCATTCTCTCTCAAGCCAATCTCTCTCCAAAAAACCTCCGAAACTCCAGCCCACTCCCTCACCTTCGTCCAGCCCGTGCCAAGGCCAAAACCGGCCAAAATCACCGGAAAACCACCCGGTATTCCGGTGACCACCCGACCCAACTTAAACCAAAAATCACCAAACTCCCTAGCCTACATATTTCCCTCCCCCTAAGTCCATTTCCGGGCTTAGATTTCCCATTCGAAGCCTCTAGCATCACGTTTTGGCAGCACGAAGAATCGGGTCCCAAAGCTACTAACCGAGTGCAACCGTGCCCTAACGACGTGCCATTTCCTCCCACGACTTCGTCGAGTCGTGCCATCACGTTCAAAGGGTTCCTCACAACCCTCACCCTCCCCCGTGAAGAGGTGGTCAAGATCCGAGGGCCGATCCACAGTGCACAGCCGCCGTTCCACTTGTTTTTCCTTTACAGGGTCCCTTTTCCTTTACCGAGCTTTCTCTCACGGTTTCAAGCTTGTCTAGGGTTCAGCACGTTCGGGACTACCCACAAACGTCTAGATCCGTCTCTTAGGAGTCCAACGAGCCCGATCCCGCACCATGCCGTGGCCAGAGCAAGCGTAGCCTCTAACCAAGTCTTGCGACTCCCACGGCCGCTTCCCCGACTCTTTCCCTCATACATCGAGGCTAGGTAACATCTCTTTATGACTTATAGAAGCTAGGATCTTCGACTTTTGCTTGTGTGAAACGTTTATATGATTTGAAAGACCCGAATGCATGAAATGTCGTTTTTCCTTTTAGATCCGGATGTTCCCATGCATGCCATGCATCGTAGCACGTTTATTTTTTATCATTCACGTCCATACGTCGTATTAACATGCATGCATAATGCTAGAGGGGTCGGATCCGAGAGGAGGAGATCGGCATGGACTCGAAGAGGCCATAGAGCCTCTCGGCCGAGCATCATGAAGGAGGGCCGTGAGCCTCTTCGGCCTCCTAGGGTCCATGACCCTCTCCTCTTCCCGGATTAGGCCACTTCTATGTGCGGGAAGTCCCTAACCGTGGCTAAGAAATGGTTAAATGAAGGGAATGGCTCGGCATCTAAGAGAAAGTGGTCTCGGAGGGTTCGGTTGCTCCAAGAGGACCCACGGCCATCCCTTTTGCTACGGGGACCGTGAGGTTCCTTGGGCCACCCGAAGCCCTAGGGCTCTTTCTCCTTGAGGCCGAGTGATTCCCGTGAGTTATTTTCGAGTTTATCGATAAACGAGCTAATTTCGTCCGTTGATTCCATGAATATGTTATTTTTGAGTGTATCGTATGTTTATTCGTGCAAATAGGGGTCGTGTTGACGTCGATTTGAGGAAATGTGGGTTATATCACGTGCATATTACATGGTGTATGCGAGGGACGGTTAGGAACAACGTGAAAGATCCACCAAAACTCAAGCCGGGTCAAGGAGTATTCGGCCACTCACCCTTAAGAGGTGGCCGAGCCATCCGCGACCTCGTTGGAGTCTCGGTCGGCCTCTCCTTTCTTCCGAAGTCAATCCTTGGAATTGTTCGTAATTACGTTTCCTTTTGATCGTTGTCTATGCGTTTATTTAGACATGTTAGATCCGGACATCACCCGTCAAAACTGTAACTGCGACACGAAGTAATAAATACCGAAGAACCTCACAAACGGGGTAAACGGGACGTATCATTCGGCTAATTAAATCACTTGGACTAAGTAATTGGGTGAATCGATCATTAATTCGTAAAGGCATCGATGGTTCACGGAACGGCGGGAATGCCCTTTTCCTTAAAAGATCACAATTTCAAAACACCGAGACACGTAACACGAATAGAATTGACGTCTAACGAGTACTCACGTGCTATGACTCGAGTTCGGGCCCGATTTGAGGCGGCTTGAGTCAAGACGCGCGAGTCTTCTTAGACTTCTTCGTGTGACGCGATCTCCAATTTACATGCAGACATTGCAATTTATCATCCAAGGGCATAATCGTCGTTCCGTGATTCACCGATACCCTAAGCGTTAGGGAGTTGGAAACACCTCGATCTATGGGCGGGAAAGGGCAACCCGATCGGGTGCGAGTCTCATTCGCATGGCCCATTCCGTTCACTTTCGGTGTTTCTATCTTCCTATCATAGATTCGGTGGTGAACATTTTATTTCAGTTACAAAACATGAAGAACCGGATTAATCATGTATTTGACTTAATCAAAGATTAGATAATGGATAGGTGGAATGCTAGATTCCAATCTAGAGTCAAAATACGAGTTTGGCTAATTCGGTGAAACCGTAGTGACACCTAACTGAATAAGAGTTCTAAAACAAGTTCACACACATAATTGGCTTAGAACCATATTCTAGCCCACCATCTATGTTTGCCTAGGTTAGATACATTGTTTGGTAATCAACCCCGGTTAATAACTGATTAAATCACGTACACTCGACTTAATACACCACTTGTCTGTATTCACCTTTATTCGTCAAAAGTTGTCTGTTTTTTCATCAGTTTTATCAGTTTTCTTCTGTTTTTCATTTGCTTTTGCTAATTTGTTGCGGTTCGGGTCCGAGCCCATAGGTTACGTGTTGCACGGGGTCCAACGCCCCAAATCACCGAACACGAGGTCCAACGCCTCCTAACTCACTGAGTGCGTGCAACCCGAGTGCGGAATGGGATCTAGCCTCGAGTCACCATCATACTCCAAATATGGCCTATGTGGAAGGCAATTTGGATTGGATGTGTGAAACGTGTTTAGATATCACCCGGGAGCTCGATCGGTCCAACGGTTACAGTGGGAACTAATCGGTTCTCCTGCAAACCGTCGGTTCGATTGGACCCGACCCCCGGCTCCTTGAGCCCGCGTTGCCTTAATTCATTTATCGGTCATTCAAAACACACGGTGAGCCGGAGCGGAATATTGGCCCAATGCAAGCCGATCGGGATCCATTTACTTTATTCAGTTGTACTCTGTAATTATTCGAGTGTACATTGTGAGGATCTTATTTGTACATCTACTCATTCACTTGTAAGGATTCCCGATCAGCAAGCGAGAGGTCCGAGTGTTGAATCGGTCAAGTTGGTCTATTAATGCCTAAGAGACGAGTAAGCCCGAATAATCGCGGTTTCGGTTCACGCAAGGAGTCGATCGCTGTGGTTTGACAAACTGTAAACGTTAGGATAGTGAATCGATTCCTCGACGCACGAGCCTACTCATCTTATGGATTCTTGACCCAACTTGATCAATTCATCGACTTTATGGTGTCAAAACGGGTGAGTCAAGTGCAACTCTAAATCATGCGGTAAATAAATAAAAAGGCAAGCCTAGCAAACTAGAGTACCGAAAGGGCGTGCGGGATATAGGCCCGCATGTAATAGAACCCCCGAATTTGGAATTTTCGGTTCCGTGTGACCATTGCCTTAGTATTTAGGTGTACCTTGTACCCCTAGACCCGAGTAACTTGCCGGCCCTCGACCTTCGGGTCGTAAAATGGCAAGTGGCGACTCCTTCTCACGCGTGTCCGTCGCGCGTTCCCGGAGCATCCCACTGACGAGGAACGAGCTTTCTCAACTACTGCAGCGTATGTGATGCAGTTCCATCCGTATGGATTCACACCTGTTCGTCGGCTACGCATACCACAGATGTTGCAGACACCGCAGGCAGACATTCCAGACGCAGAGAGCTCAATCCAAGGAGCCATGCACACAGAGCTGCAAGTCATTAGAGCAGAGCGAGATCGACTCCGCTGCGAACTTGTGGATATTCGTGCAGAACTCACTGATCACAGGGAGCTTCAGAGCGAGTTGGCTCAAACTCGTGCACGCATAGTGAGCCAAGACAGGGAGATAGCACGTTTGAGCGCTACGCTGGACCGAGCGCGGGCAAGAGCGCGCAGGATCTCCCATCCTTAGGTTCAGTTGCTGAGCGTTTTTTGCCCATATAGGACCCGCGTAGCGCTCACTCAGCTACGGGTTGTAATAGTTGTCGGTTTAATGTTTATGTTTCCTTTTAAAAAACAGACTGTCTTTGTAAATTATGGAACGTGAATCGAACTGATGTAATGGCATTAGTGTTTTCAAACTCATGCATCTCATGCAATCATACACTGTCATTTATATTTTGAAGATAGCCAACACACAACAATTATACTCATACAGTTGTACATATAGGTACTAACAACTGGCGTCGCATCGATATCCTACTCGTGCACGCGGAAGAATGGCCGAAGAGCAACAACCTGTTATCTCGGAGCAAGACGCGCCACCAATCCCGACACACTCCCTTCCGCAAGACACGCATGTGATGTCGCCTCCCGCCACATCTATGGCATATTCCGGTGCTCTTCCAACGCACTTCCCTTCTCCTGCATAGGTGCCATCCAATGTTGTTGATCCCGCGCGTTTCACCGCGCTCGAAGGGATGGTAAATCAATTGGCTGCCAACGTGAATACCAATATGACAGAGCTCATGGCTATGCTTTGGGATCAAAACCAAGCTTCCTCGAGCCACACTCCACCTCCTGAACGCAGGACAACTGTGCACCTGAATCCGATCGACCCGCCTATTTACGTGACAGATAGCGAGGATATATCTTTTTCAGCAATGACATATGTACCGGCAGTCAGTCCAGTCAGTGATCCTATGCCACCGCCACCAGCTCCTACATCGGTACCTTTTCCACCCGCGGCGTTCCTATCAACGGATTCCGCAATGCTCACTTTGCCGCCGCTCACCATACCTACTCAACCTCCAATTTACACCGTTCCACCACTGACGGTTCCTCCAGTCACAATCACACAAGCCCCTGCTCCCACTGCGGAACATTTTTCCTTCCAAGCTCCACAACCCCAAATGAGCTTTACCTACCAAGCTCCATTACCCCTAAACATTCCCCCCACTGAACCAGGCACGCCTACTCATGCCGCTCCTGCAGTTCTACCGACAAACATTCCTTCTGAAAATGAGCAGGAGAAAAGAATGAAGAGAATGGAGGAAACCATTCGAGCCCTCCAAGCAGGCACGTCCCGTCCTGACATCGGTGACAGTGACTGGAATCTCTTTCTGGGCATGCTACTGCCCCCTAAGATCAAGATTCCAGATTTTAAGAGATACGACGGGACCAAAGACCCTCGGCATCATCTCCGTCACTATCATAGCAAAATGCTCTCGTATTGGGATTACGAGGAATTTGTCATTCAGACTTTCCAAGACAGTCTTACGGGTCGACGCTAGATTGGTTTATGACCCTGAAAGCCGGTGACATCCCTACATGGACAGATCTTTCTCAGAAATTCCTCGACCAATATCGATTCTGTGTAGAGACACCCCCTACTCTTCTTGATCTCAGCATGACAGAGATGAGAGAAAGTCAAACTTTCGAAGCATACGCAACGGAATGGAGGGGAAAAGCGGCAAAGCACATTCCTCCAATCATTGAGCAAGTTCAACTGTTGCACTCCACGCTCAGGGGCGCATATTACTCACATCTCCTGGCTCATACCTCCTCTTTCTCAGACATGATCGAGGCAGGAAAGAAGCTGGACATGGGTGTTAAGCTAGGAAGAATTGAAGGCTCGTCAAGGAAGAAGGACGGAGAGACATCGAAGAAGCAAACTGCTGGAACATCCAGGAGAGGCAAAGACGCGACTATTGGCATCGTCAATTTTGGACATCAAGCTTCACAGCCGATTTCGGTGGACTACACCCCTGCATTACCGACTTCTCAGGCATATGCACATCCCGTGCATTATGTGCAGCCCTATCAAATGCCGCAGGCTTATTTCCCGACCTCGCCGACTGTGATCCAGTCGCAACCTCCGCAACAGTACCCTCCTGTTCAAGTTCAACAAGCTAGACCCCCGGCTTCGAGATCTCCTCAGCCGGCTCAACGTGCTCCAGCTCCTAGAACTCAACAAGGCAGTGCTAACCAACCGTGTCCACACAAGCAGTACACCACTTTACCAGCTCCTCCCTCTCACATATTCAGGCAGCTTCTTGCAGGCAACAAGATCAGAACAGAAGCACTCGGTCCCCATTTCGATCCTTCCATGCATAACCAAAATTTGCGCTGTGAGTTTCATCAGGGTGCTCCTAGTCACACTCTGGATACTTGCTGGAGACTCCGAGATAAAATCCAAGAGATTATTGATACAAGACAGATCTCCTTTAATGAGGCGAAGCCGCCGAATGTCCGTGCAGACCCTCTTCCTGATCATGGATCAAGTTCAAGACCTTCTGTTAACATGATTAGCATTGCTGCTATTGAAGAGGAAGAAGACTCGCAGAAGGCCTCAATTCCATTTGTCATCAACTATGCTCTAGTAAAAGTTGCATTCACTCCCATCCCGTTCGTTATCGAGGTTCCTGCAAAGGAGCCTTATCACGATAGCCGAGTTCCCTGGACATATGAGAGGGAGGTTGCCAGTACAGAACTAGAAATGAGCATGATGGGAATCACGCGTTCAGGACGGGTTTATCAGGGTCCAGAGCCTACTGAGTTCTCAACCGTTCCAGAAGCCGTGTCATTCCCTACAAAGAAGGTCACCGATCAGGAAGCTGAAGCTTTCATGCAGGTGATCAAAGCAAACGAATACAAAGTGGTCGAGCAAATGGGCAAGTCACCAGCTCATATATCGCTGCTCGCATTGCTTTTGAACTCCGAACCTCATCGGAACGCTTTGCTGAAAGTTCTCACTGCGGCACAAGTCCCGAAAGATACTGCACCGGATAGGATCGAGGAGACTGTGAACTCTATTTTCTCGAATTAGATTTCCTTTTCGGAAGACGAAATTCCCTCGGAATGACAAGGACACTTGCGGGCATTGCACATAGTTTGCAAGTGCAGCAATCACGTCATTGGTCAAGTCATGATCGACAACGGCTTGCTCTCAACATTTGCCCCGTCTCCACGCTGAAATAGATGAACGTGGACATGAGTCGCATTCGTGCAAGCAAAACCACCGTCCGAGCCTTTGACGGCTCTAAGAGAGTAGTGAACGGAGAAATTGATCTCCTAATTGATGTGGGTCCTTGCTCATTCTCTGTTACCTTCCATATCCTTGAAATACCCAATGCTTTCAGTCTCCTACTCGGGGAGGCCATGGATTCATGCCGCCGGCGCTGTTCCTTCATCATTGCACCAGAAGTTGAAATTCTTTGTCGAAGGCAAACTCATCACTGTCAACGGCGAGGAAGATTATGCAGTCTATAAGGAAACAACCGTCCCTTATATCAGCATTGGCGAAGACCAGAATCTTCCCTTTCACTCTTTCGATACGATCTCCGTAATTCGAGACTACGGAGAAGTCGGTCCATCACGGACTGATCGCATGATTGGAAAGGTTCTCTTGAAGAACAATTACGTCCCTGGAACTGGACTCGGGGCACGTGCACAGGGAATCCTCCGACCTGTTGAAGTGGAGGAGTACCGCAATAGGAGGGGACTCGGTTTTCGCCCCTCCTGCCATGAGATCGTGCAAGCTTGTCGTGGAAAACATCTCCACCGTCTCGCTACACACTACGGAAAGTTCTTCAGGGGCATTCCAGTTCCACCACTCTCGCAATTTTTTTTCGCACCACCGCAGATCATGGGAGGCACCTCTGACACCCCAATCACTGAAACAAATGACTTCTCTTCGGATGCAGTGGAAGCGTTTTTGGCTTTGCCGGGCATATATGCCGTCACTGAGGAGACATCTTCCAGGGTTCATATCCGCCCTGTACGGGAGGATGAGGAGCTTACCAACTGGACTTCAGTTCCGCTCTACTCGGCCATAGTTGCCGATGTGTAAGATGGTCTTTATATATAATGCTACCTGCATGTCGGCAACGCCATAAGCCACATGACAGAAGAAGGGTTTTTGTTATGGCTTGTTAATAGAATCCCTGCATGCTTTTTGATTTCCTGTGTCTAAATTCTCTCTCTTGCACTTACTTCTAGCACCTTTAACTTCTAAAACAATTCACTTTCGTGTCTAGGCTCCAATCAAATCCAAATCACTGATACAACGATTCGAATTCACTCGAAACACACCTCGGAAAGTCCCTACCCATATACTTAGGGGAAGGACTTGACGAGGACGATCGCGTGCCCGAGATAGAAGAGAGTTTGCATCGTCTCGAAAACCACCAACTCACTTCCGTCGAGCCAATCGAAGACATCAACATAGGCAATGCAGAAGAACCACACACCCTTAGAATCGGGACGGGACTCAACCCTGCATAGAGGGCCCGAATGATCGATTTCTTAACAGAGTATCAGGAGGTCTTTGCTTGGTCCTATGCTGATATGCCAAGCCTAGACCCCTCAATCGTAAAGCATTTCCTTCCACTCGACACTGAAAGATTCCCCCCAAGCGCCAACACTTGCGACGTCAATGAGCTGACCTTCTCCTACGCATTAAGGAAGAGGTCATCAAGCAGGTAGACGCGGGATTCTTGGAGGTATGCAATTACTCTGAATGGGTAGCGAACATCGTTCCAGTGGAGAAGAAGAATGGGAAAGTTAGAGTCTGTATCGACTACCGAGACCTCAACAAGGCTAGCCCAAAGGATAACTTCCCGCTGCCCCACATCGACGTCTTGGTGGACAATACAGCACGCCACACACAATTCTCCTTCATGGACGACTTCTTTGGATACAATCAGATTCAGATGGCCGAAGAGGATAAAGTCAAAATCACGTTCATCACGATGTGGGGTACGTTTTTCTACAAGGTCATGCCTTTCGGTCTCAAAAATCCGGGGCAACCTATCAGCGGGCAATGGTCACTCTCTTTCATGACATGATGCATAAAGAGATCGAGGTCTACGTCGACGACATGATCGCGAAGTCCAAAGAAGGAGAAGATCATTTGGTTAACCTCAAGCGACTGTTCGACCGTCTCAGGAAGTGCAAGCTCCAACTTAACCCAGAGAAATGCACCTTTGGCATCAAGTCAGGGAAATTGCTAGGGTTTATAGTTAGCCAGAAGGGCATCGAGGTCGACCCCGACAAGGTTAAAGCGATTATGGAATTGCCTCCTCCATCAACAGTGCGTGAAGTAAAGAGCTTGTGCGCACCCGAATTTAATCTCGTCGGGGCACGCATGCACGCGCCTAAGCAAACGCGGCTTGGGAGTGTCCACCTTCCCGGGGACGCGCGCGGACGCACATGAGAAGGAGTCGCCACTTGCCATTTTACGACCCGAAGGTCGAGGGCCAGCAAGTTACCCAGGTCTAGGGGTACGGGGTACACCTAAATGCTAAGGCAATGGTCGTATGGAACCGGAAATTCCGAATTCGGGGGTTCTATTACGTGCGGGCCTATATCCCGCACGCCCTTTCGGTACTCTAGCTTGCTAGGCTTGCCGTTTCGTTTATTTACCGCGTGATTTAGAGTTGCACTTGACTCGCCCGTTTTGACACCGTAAATTCGATGAATTGATCAAGTTGGGCCAAGAGTCCGAAAGATGAGTAGGCTTGTGCATCGAGGAGTCGGTTCACTATCTTATCGTTACAGTTCATCGAACCGCGATGGTCGAATCCCTGCGTGAACCGAAACCTCGAGTATCCGAGCTTACTCACCCTTTGGTAGCGATAGACCAACTTAACCGATCCGACACTCGGACCTCTCGCTCACCGATCGGGGATCCTTACAAGTATATAAATGAACATACAAATAGAATTCTCGCAATGTTCTCTCAACTAATTACAAGGTTTAACTGAATAAGGTAAATGGATCCCGATCGGTTTGCATTGGGCCAATATTCCGCTCCGGCTCACCGAGTATTTTGAATAACCGATAAACAAATTAAGGCAACGCGGGCTCGAGGAGCCGGGGGTCGGGTCCGATCGATCCAACGTTTCTCGGGGGAACCGGTCGGTTCTCACTGTATCCGATGGACCGATTGAGCTCCCAGGTGATATCTAAACTCGTTTCACGCGCTCAATCCGAATCTGCCTTCCACATAGGCCGCATTCGGAGTGTGACGGTGAATCGAGGCTAGATCCCATTCCGCACTCGGGTTGCACGCGCTCGGTGAGTTAAGAGGAGTTGGACCTCGTGTTCGGTGATTTGGGGCGTTGGACCCCGTGCAACACGTGACCTATGGGCTCGGGCCCGAACCGCAATAAATCATCATATGCAAAGACAAAACAGAAGAAAACTGATAAAACTGACACAATATAGACAACAACTGACAATTGTCGGTGAATACAGACAAGTGGTGTATTAAGTCGAATGTACGTGATTTAATCAGTTATTATCCGTGGTTGATTGGCAAACAATGCATCTAACCTAGACAAACATAGAGGGCGGGCTAGGATAAGGTTCTAAGCCAATTACATGTGTGTGTTTGTTTTATGACTCTTATTCAGTTAAGTGTCACTACGGTTTAACCGAATTAGCCAGACTCGTGTTTTGACTCTAGATTGGAATCTATCATTCCGCTCATCCATTATCTAGTGTTTGATTAGGCCGGATGCATGATTAGTCCGGTTCTTTGTGTTTTGGACTGAAATAAAATGCTCCCCACCGAATCTACGATAGGAAGATAGAAACACCGAAAGTGAACAGAATGGGCCGTGCGAATGAGACTCGTACCCGAACGGGTGGCCCTTTTCCGTCCATAGATCGAGGCGTTTCCAATTCCCTAGCACCTAGGGTATCGGTGAATCACGGAATGACGATTATGCCCTTGGATAATAAAATTGCAATGTTCGTGTATAAATTGGAGATTGCGTCACACGAAGGAGTCTAAGAAGGACTCTCGTGCCCCGACTCGGGCCGCCTCAAATTGGGCCCGGACTCGAGTAGTGGCACGTGAGTACTCCCTAGACATCAATTCTATTCGGGTTACGCGACTCGATATTTTGAAATTGTGAATTTTTTAATGGAAAAGGGCATTCTCGCCATTCCGTAAATCATCGACGCGTTTACGAATTAATAACCAATTTACCCAATTATTTAGTCCAAGTGATTTAATTAGCCGAGTGAGGCGTCCCCTTTTTCCCTTTTTGTGGGATTATTCGACAATTACCGATTTACACCGCAACTATAGATTCGGTGGGTATTTATCCGGGACTAACACGCCTAATAAACGATTGATGCGCGATCGACAATTGAATGGAGAGCACGATTGCAAACAACTCCAAGAGCTGACTTCCAAACGGAGGAAGAGGCCGACATAGACTCGAAGAGAGCCACGGGACGCTCGATCACATCCCGAAGATAGTGACCGAACGTTCCCTTGGCTCAACCTCGGGTCTTGGTCGGTCTCTTGCGCCAATTTCAATCGTTTCTTGCATGTCTCATATGCCATGGAAATCAATAATACAAGCACCCAATAGAATAATGCCATCATGATGTAAAATACGCAAATAAACGTACGAGGTGAATACACGCATGAAATTCGTAATGCGACATTAATTTATTCAAGGCCAAATTCAGAAATTTCTCCCGAGAAACCCTCGATATCACGGGAGGAGAAGTATGTGACCTCGGAAGAACCAAGGGACCTCTCGGCCTCCCCATGAGGGACGTGGTCGTGAGCTCCCCTTGGTGCCACCCACCCGTGGGGACCTCTTCCCCCTAGATCCCGAATATTTCTCATTGCATCATCGCATCTTGGTCACGGTTGAAAGCATCACGACCAAAGGAATGGCCCAATCTGAAGAGATGAGGCGGCCATGGACTTTAGAGAGCCAAGAGGGCTCATGGCCCTCCCGCTAAGAGGTTCGGCCGAGAGGTCCACGGCTCTCTTGGGTCCATGTCGGTCTCATCCCCCCGGATCCGAGGCACTTCGTGTTGTGCTTGCATGACTACACGGTATATGGACGTTAATGATAGATAGTAAACATGATACGATGCATGGAGTTGCATGGAAGCTTAGATCCGGAAGAAAAACGATGTCTTTCATGCTCCTTAGTCATTTAAATCACGTTATCATTCCATACAAACACATATAGAGAGTCCTAGCTTTTCTAGGTTATGAAGAGGTGTTACCTAGCCTCGTTGCAAGAGGAAAAGAGTCGGGGAAGCGGACTCACAAGACTCGGCTTGGAGCTACGGGTGGAACGACCCGAAAGAGGCGCAGTCGCGGCAGTCTGGGGAAAACGGGTCGGCACACTCGCTCCGGCCAGGGCACGGTGTGAGACCGGGTTCGTTGGACTCCTAAGAGGCAGATCTAGGTGACCGTGAGCAGACCCGAATGTGCCAAAGGCTAGACAAACCCGAAACAGTGAGAAGAAGTTCGGAATGGACACAAAGAAACCGGTAAGAGAATAATGGTGAAACGGTGGTTGTGCACGGTTGATCGGCCCTCGGACCGTGACCACCTCTTCACGGGGAAGGGAGAGGGTTGTGAGGAACCCTTTGAACATGATGGCACGACTCGCCGAGGTTGTGGGGCGAAATGGCACCCGTAGAGGTCCAGTGTGCGCCCGGGTGACCCACGGGACCTGATTCTTCCTTCGGATGGAATGCGATGATGGAGGCCTCAAATGGGGAATCTAAGCCCGGAAATGGACTTAGGGGGTGGAAAATATGTAGGCTAGGGAGTTTGGTGATTTTTGGTTTAAGTCGGGTCGGGTGGTCACCGGAATACCGGGTGGTTTTCCGGTGATTTTGGCCGGTTTCGGCCTTGGCAAGGGCTGGACGAGTGAGTGGGAGTGGGCTAGAGCTTGAGAGGATTCTTGAGAGAGATTAGCTTGAGAGAGAGTGGGAATGAAGAAGTGATTAGAGTTAATGAGGAATGGGAACTTATAGGCTAGCTTAATGGCCCGATTAAGTGAAGTAAAGTGTGGTTTTGTGTGCTAAGCTAGGGCTGCCGAATTTTCAATGGGGGATTAGGGAGGGGAAAGTGTCATGTAGAGTGTGGGGAAAGGAAAGGAAAGAGTGATGGGTGTGATAGGATGTGATAGGAAGTGATAGGAAGTGAAAGAAGTGAGGGAAAATTCAAATTTGTGGATGGGGGGCTTGGAGCCGCCGGGTGAGGGATTGAGCCGTGGCTCATTGCAGGCGAGCCGAGCTTGGAGGGGTTGAGCCGTGGCTTGGGGTTGAGCCGCGGCTTGACGGCTTGGCTTGGCTGAGCTGTGGGTCCCATTCGATTGAGAGAAAGGCCGGAAAATGCCTAAAACTTGATTGAGCTCGCATCCGATCTCCGATGTCCAATTAATTTGAAGATTTGGAATGCTTGAATGACGAGGGTTTGAATGAGTCTAATATCGCCATGCGTCGTGTGAACGAACTTTCGGGCGACTCGGCGCCTTGAGAGTCGGTTTTGCCCTGTTTGGACGTTCGGAGTGGAGTTTAGCGTCCCCCGGTCCCCGATTGCTCTTTGTGCATCCTGACATTCGTTTTGGTGGCCCTTATGCCCCGTGGGGGATCGTTGGCTTGTCGCCCTCGGCCGAGGACCGTCAGCCCGGGGAGGCCTAGGGACTTGTGACCGGGAGTTTCTCAGTGTTCCCTGAATGTCTTGAGGTGCTCGGGAATCGTTGTGAGGTGCTCGGGGATCGTTGTGATCTCTGTTTTTCGTGAATGTGCCCCAAAGATTCATCGGGAGGCGTTCGCTACCACTGAAACGTCCCTCGGGGAGCTCTGTAGAGTTCCGAATGGTCGTCTGAAGCTTGTCCCATAGCCTCGGTGGTCCCTGGGTGCCTATAGGCCCGTTTTAAGGGGCCGTTTACTTGTCAGTGGAGCGGGCCTCGGGTGCCCCGTCAGAAAAGGCGTCCGTGAGAGGTCGGGGTGTCCCAGCTTATGCAGTATGCCCCGGAAATGCGCCCGGACATGTCGTTGGTCACTTTGGCACTGAGAGGGATTTTTAGAGTCCCATATCGGACACCTTTCGGTGCTTCGGTGATTCGGTGATGAATAGTGCCACAGTGCCAGCTGTCAGCACCCCATTTTGGTCCATCAAGAACGTATAATGCTATGACTCGAGTGTGGATACAGAAAAACGGCTCAACAGGGCGGAAAATCACTATTCATCCTCAAGTCGGCGAAATCGGGCAAATGACACATACACCTGACAGAAGGACTCTAGGGGTCACCAAAAGGCAACTGGGCGACCCAAGAGCTCCACAATGTCCAAAACCGGTATTTTCAGTATATCACACGGACGGTACTATTTTCGAATAGTTCGCTCGATCGTCGGAAGATAGCCAATATTGGACTTCAAAAATCCACTTCAATGCCAAACAAATAAAAAGTGTCCCCAAAGGCATTTTTCAAATCATCTGCTCTATACAGAACAACTTTCTGTATACGGACAACTTTTCAGTGGAAGTCCAAAAATGTCGGTTTCCTGGAGAAAAGTTAATTCCAAATGTCATATTCGGCCATGCTCCACCAACACACAGAGCATGAACAATGCTTCGGATTGTCTCTTGGAAGTCACACAGACACTTCAAATGACTTTCGAGCGGCAAAACAAGCATACCCCTCTTCGGAAGAGCATAGCCGGAGACTGGTCTGATGGAATTACCGCAAACGAAGTTCATACCGCATTGCCCTGAAAACTCTAGCGAACATTCACAATTGGGTAAAACAGACAGCAAAACCCTTTTCAGTTTCCCGAGTAACCTCCGAGAAATAGAAATAGCCATTTTCAATGGCAATGCATATCCGGAGGTCCTTTTTACGGAAACTTGACGCCGGGCGTCTACCCTACACCATGGTAGCCTTCTCAAGGCTCAACGTGGAATCGTCGGAATAAATCACACGACTCATCTAGACCTCCCGAGCAATGCTTTAGAGGTCTCAGGTACACTTTTCAAGTCCTTGGAGGTCTGATCTCGATAAACAGAGATTACAGTAATCTCCGTAGTGCCCAAGCAACTCAGAAATCATTCTGAGAAATCCAGTTTCGGCCTCCTAGAACGTCTCCGGCCCCACATTAGCATTACCGGCTTAAGGGACAATTATTCACGTTGTCTGACAATTTATGTCAAAATGACCAACGTGAGAGGCAGACACAAGATATGCTGTCAGAAGCGGACAACTTCGCTCTGGTCACCTGCAATGAGCAAAACCGGCTTCCGAGCCTCGTACACTTTCGGGACATTTCTCCATGAAAAATGTCAATCTTAGGCTCGTTAAAACTGTTTTCTCGCGTATGTCGACAATTCGACGTTCAATTCGAACCACGAACTTCGAATGCGTGACCAATCGAGACCCGAGTTTTCTCCCGGTTTCTCCTCACGGGCCGTGGGACCCACGGGCTGCCCAAGGGCAACCGCCCCTTTGCCTCACAAATTGACATAATTGCCCTCTCCTTTGTCTTCTTCATCTTCATGAAGATAAGAATCCAACTTGCAATTCTATCTTCTTCAAAATATCTAAGTCTTCTACTTGAACACTCCACCATCACCATCCATTCATTAATGCTTCATTCAATCAAAACCCCACCCTAATTCTCTTAAAAAAATTCGGATCCTTTAAGCATGCTTCCTAATTGCACTTTGTTTGCCTAATTGCATCATTAGCTTGCATATATATAGCCCAAGCCTTCTTTAACTTAATCATACACCTTCAAGCACTCTCTCTCTAGCATTTCTCTCTCAAACAAATGCTCTCAACCTCCCAAGAACTTCAGCAAAATCGCAGCAAGCAAGAACCACCCAAAAACCAAGCAAAACACTCAAGACTTAAGTCGGAATCCCTCCCGACTTAAATCCAAACTTCACCAAACTTCATATCCCACATTTTTTCGACCCCCTCTATCCATTTCCGAAGTTAGATTTTAAGTTTGAAGCCTCTAAGTCAGAGAACCAGCTCAGTACAGAACCGAGTCCAGTTTTGGCCCAGCCGGGACAAAACTTCCAACCCTGTTTTCTCACCTTTTCGAGTCGGTCTGAACTTTCAAAACCCATCAAACACCTCCGGGGGTTCGTTAGGAGTTGGGAGCCACCGATCTTGCTCAAATATTCCATCGGAATCCACCGTTATGAATTCCGACCCGAAAACTGCTCAGTCGGGCCGGCGTTTCTGACTGTCTGTTCGGTTTTCTTGCAGATCGGGTTGATCCAGGACTCTTTTCGGAAAACGACCACCACAGCCACCTCCGCAGGTGAGTTAGCAGTCGGGAGCCGTTGGCCTTGCTCAAAAATGCCATCGGGAGCCTCCGTGGCGACGTCCGACCCGACTTGTGCCAGTCGGGTCCGAAATTCTAGACGTGCTCTGTTTTCGGTGATTTTTGCAGGACTTTACGGGTCGACCCGACAACTCTGGGAACAAACGACCACCACGGTCACCTAGAGGGGTCCCTTGGCTACCCACAGCCACTGACCTTGCTTCCAAATTCCATCGGGAGCCTCCGTGGCGACGTCCGACCAGACTTGCGCCAATCGGGTCTGTTCTGGCCCAGTTGAGTCTGTTTTCTGCTTACTGACTGACTTTGCTTTTGATTTCCAGAAATTCCACGCGTGCTCTCCTCCCGAATCCACCGCAGGGACGTTAAGCATCCTCTTAGCTTTCCGGAACAGCTGAGAACTCTCCGAAAAGCCACCCGAGCCGCCCGAACCAGTCTGTTTTCTCCCGGGTGCCCAGTCGGGTCAGATTACTCCAGACGGGCCTGTTGCTGCCAACCGGGTCTGTTCAACGAAAAACAGCCCAAACCTGACCCACCAACGGTCCAACCCGACTTCTAACAGCCCCATCCCGTATCCCGGGACTAGGTATGACCATTCCCGACTTAGAGGAGCTAGGACTTTTACATTCTCGTTGCGTTTATGGAGTTATAAGGGGTTTTATGTATGTTTTATCTTCAAGTTTTAATCTTTATGCATTTTCCATGTTATATCATGCATATTTATCCTTGATTTATATGCTAGCATGTCGGGAAACACTTGGATCGTAGTCGAGAAGAACATCCCGACCCGGGAAAGGCAAAGAGCTCACGGGTTTCCCTCCAAGGGAGGTGACCGAATGCTCTCTTGCTCCTTTCGGGCAAGGAACGATCTTCTTGACCCGATCCAAGTTCGATTCCCGAGTTTCATCGTATTTTCTCACGTGCATGAAGTCGGTATTGTTTTATCGATTCCTTAAATAACTTGTTTGTGCATGTTTCCATGTTCGAATGCGTTATTCAAATCATGGCAATACCGACTTTCGCTTAATCATGTCATTTATAATGTTTGTCGTTTAAGCATGCGAGAAATGATTCGAAACGAGACGGGGAAACCTCGTGGAACCCCATTCGGGCCATGGGACCTCTCGGCTATCTCCAAGGAGAAGTAACCG
The DNA here is from genome assembly GCF_007655135.1 of Punica granatum. Taxonomy (NCBI): domain Eukaryota; kingdom Viridiplantae; phylum Streptophyta; class Magnoliopsida; order Myrtales; family Lythraceae; genus Punica; species Punica granatum. Next base: position 10,858,731 of record NC_045132.1, read on the forward strand.
AGAGCCTCTTAGACTCGTACAGGTTGCGTGAGGCTTCCTCTTCCCGTTTTGAGTCCGTTCTCGGCTTTCGTGTAATTTGCAATTTACATTATCGTCGCAATATCGCATGAAAATTTCTTTTCAAAACAAAGCATGCATGGATGCGGGTATCGATGACTCAGTCGGGTCCATTCGGTTACGAGGGTAGTTTCGGTCATTGGACCAAATTATCCTCGATCCTTATGGAATCGTCTTGGTCGTCGAGTCGTGAATCGTTTTCGCAATTAATGCATTCGGCACAACCCTTAAGCATTAATTTCACGAACGGGTTAATCGGGACGCTCACGTGATTAAACCCACTTCACAATGATAAAGTTTACACGAATCGACCATTAACTGATAACTCGCGTCGATGAGTTGTCAAATGACGTTGGTGCCCTTTTCAAACTTATCAATTTCAAAACACGAAACGCACGGTCTGATGTAGCATGGACGTCTGAAAAGGGCTTCTGTTCCTCAACTTGAGTTTTTACCTGATTCCAGGTAACTCAGGTCAGGATACAGAAGATCTTTCTAGATCACTTCCGGGCAGATCGACCGGTTCTTTGGCTTTTTCGGGGTTCTTGCACAACCCTGGACGATTCAGGGAATTGGTGGACACCGGCTACAGGCTGAGGTGGCCCGCACTGCGATGTTTCCCCTTTTCTGAAAACAATTTTCAAATAAAGGGAAAAATCTTCTTTTCACAATTCAGCGACACCCTTAGGGTTAGCATGACAGAAACACTACAGTACGGGATAAGAACGGGCTATCTCTTCAGGTGCAGGTTCATCTGCATAGCCTTTTCTTATCTAACTGATGAGTTTCTGTCATCCTAACATAGACTCGGGTAACTAAAACGGTTATCTTTGTCAGAAAACATGCAAAATGCTGATTAACCTTTCACTCGACCAAACCAAACACTAGATAAGGGTTAGGAGGAATTCTAGATTCCAAATCTAGAGTCAAAACACGAGTTTGGTTAATTCAGTGGTAATTCAGTGTCACAACACCGAATCACTGTAAAAACAATCCACACACTCGAAACTTGACTACGGACACCCGACATGTCAGGTTCTCAAACCAAAGCCGAATGCTAAAACATTGACACGCATTTGTTTGTCTAGGGTAGGATTTGCATGTCAAAATACCCCGGATCAATAAACTTATTAATCCACGTACATTCGGTGAATACAAACACATTGTCTGTCATTTATCTGCTGCTTGTTATCTTTCCGCACCTGTTTGCCATGCGGGTCGAGCCTGATCCCTAGGCCGAACAATATTAGGGTTCAACACCCTAATCATCGATCACAGGGTCCAACGCCCTAATCAACACTCACAGGGTCTAACGCCCTATTCAGTGAGAGCGTGCATTGAATTTCAGTTCTTCGGTCTTTTCCCTAAACTCACGGTGAGTTAGAGCGGAATAATAACCGAACGCGAGTCGACTGGAATTCGGCCATTTGTAATTTGTATTTATTGTTTTCGAGAGCATTGTAAGGATTTTTATTTTGTACATTTGTTCTGTAAGAATTTCAGTCGGTGAGCGAACGGTCCGAGAGTCGAATTAATCGAATCGGTCTAATGCTTGCCCAGACACAAGTAAATCCAAGATCTTGCGGTTTTGGTTCACGCAGGGATTCAACCTCCATGGTTCGATGAACTTGAACTGTAATGCAAGATTGTGAACCAACTCACCGACATACGAGTTTACTTCTCTCTCGGCTTCTCAACCGACATCGTTTAGTTCACCGAATCTCCGGTGTCAAAACGTGCCAGCCGAGTGTAGCTTAATTCATGCAGTAAATAATAAAACATGCAAGCCTAGCAAACCAGAGTACCGAAAGGGCGTGCGGGATATAGGCCCGCACGTAACATGAACCCCCGAACACGGACTTTCCGGTTCCGCACAGACCAATGCCTTAACAACAAACTAGGTGTTCCATACCCCTAGACCCGGGTAACTTATCCGCCCTCGACCTTCGGGTCGTAAAATGATAAGTGGCGACTCCTTCTCTCACGCGTGTCCGTCACGCGTCCCCACGGGAAGGTGGATACTCCCAAGCTGCGCGATCCAAAAGCGCGCAATGCGGGCCCCGACGAGAGTCCACATTCGGGTCTGTACAGCTTGGCGACTCCACTGGGGACATACTTGGTGGGTTCAGGCTCGATTCATTTGCTTGCTTGCATGTTCATTTACCGCTTCCCTCAATTTTTCGCTTATCTACTTTATGCACATTTACTTTTCTACACTTGCATTGCATCATTCTAGTGGATTTAGGTACCTCGCCTGAAATCCCACGGGCGCCGATTTAGGAAGCTAGGTTAGTCAGAGGTTCCGAGTAAGGGAACGGATCGAGTCGGCTCTGCCACCGAACCGGCCCCCAAAGATCCTCGCTCGATTTCAAGGAATTGATACCCTTGAATCGGGAGCCCCCATCCCTAGTTAGTGGTTGTCCTAGTAGAGCACAAACCATGCATAAACAGGGACCGTCATGCTAGACCAAAAATAACCTTCACGCCGCCAACCGACCCAAAAGTTGAGTCTTTGAGTCGGCTCGTAGTTTTTCTTTTAGGCGAGCCTTTTGTTGTTTTCACTGAATGAGTGTTGTACAATGTAAAGAACTCATATTATAATTTATTTTTCTGCACCTACATGCATGTTTGCAAAATAACCTAGGACATTGCATCGGTTTAATGTTTAAGCTCCCCTTTTCAAACTAACTATCTTTGTAAATTAAGGAACTTGAACCAAATTGATGCAATGGCATTAGCTTTTGAAAACTTATACACTGCATGCATTCTATCTATTTCTATGCTTGCACAGCAGCTGCCATGACAGACAAGTCGTGCCAACCTTCGCGGGTAGACCACTTGCGGTCTTCACTTCTCCATAGCGAGATGTGCTGTGACCGGAAGCCGAGTCCATCCCGGCCACCCACCCCCCACGACAGGCGAGTTGTGCCAACCTTCGCGGGTAGACCACTTGCGGTCTTCACTTCTCCATAGCGAGATGCGCTTTGACCAGAAGCCGAGTCCATCCCGGCCACCCACCCCGCACGATGGGCGAGTCGTGCCCACTTTCGCGGGCAGGCCACTCGCGGCCTTCACCCTTCCTCCACGGCAAGACGAGTTGTGGCCCGAGGGCCGATCAACCTTCCCAGGCGAAGTTAACCAACACTAACTTCTTCCTAACAGAGAGTGTCATCGCGTGATCGGACGCAAGTCTCTCTGCGTGACCCCGAGCATCTACTAGCGATCGAGCGCGCCTCATACATGTCCAAACATGTTTGCACCAACTCATGCATGCGTGCTCAATGTATCGATGCACATCTCATAGTGTGCTCGCACAACACCTACCAGGCCAGTTCGCTTCCCTACACCCTTGTATGGGAATTGCGAACAGTTCATGCTCCTTCATTGTTTCCTTCTTCCATTACAGGAAATCCCCCAACAAGATGGCAGCCTGAATACTGAACCATCACAATTGAGGCAACAAACGTCTCTCATCCAGCTCATTGGGATTTCAACACTGAGTTCCCATCCTCCCTCCACAAAGAATGCGAGAAAATCAGAGTCACTGCTTTGCAGCGCCTTGCACTGTTGCTTAGCATTGACCTTTGCTTTTGCATCTCTTGCACTTTCTTATCGAGCATGCATTTACTGTATCAGGCTCCGGCCCCACATCGGGCTTCTGCCCCACTTTTGAGCTTTGCCCCGCATTGGGCTTCGGCCCAGCATTTACTGCATAAGGCTTCGGCCCAACTTTTGGGCTTTTGCCCCGCATCGGGCTTTGGCCCAGCATTTACTGCATAGGGTTTCGGCCCAGCATTTACTGCATCGGGGTTCGGCCCCACTTTCGGGCTTCGACCTCGCATGTACTGCTTTTGGGCTTCAGCCCCCCATCTACTGCTTTCGGGCTTCGGCCCCGCATCTACTGCTTTCGGGCTTCGGCCCCGCATCTACAGCTTTCGAATTTCGGCCCTGCATTTACTGTTTTTGGGCTCCAGCCCCGCATTTACTGCTTTTTGGTTTTGACACCTCGCATTTACTGCTTTCAGGCTCATCTGAAATCCAAAATCGACTTGGATTCAAATTCATCCAAGCGATACTCCGAGGAGCAAGTCTAATCCTTTAACTGTAAAGACCGGAAGTGACAGCTCCACAAACAGAGCATGACCCAACTCTCGATCGCAGACCAGCACGGTCATGCCTTCGATCAAAGAATGGATCTCATCCACCTCCGTTGTGGTCGCCGACTAAACACTGGGGCAATACACACAGTCTTCTTTAAACTCTCTTTTGCTTTAGTTTAAATGCATTCCCACAAATGGGCTCCCGACATGAACAAATCCTTCAATGGAGCATTAGGACAGTCTTTGCGACGCCCTATTAGTTCTGTTGGACCTGTTCGACTTGCCTGTCCTCATGGGACCCGGCTCCTCGAGCCTTCCCTAGGACCACTGCGCAAGCCTACTCGCAACCAGGGAAAATATGCTTATGTGACCTCAGTCACGGTCTAACCACTCCAGAGTGGTGATGACCAGATTCTCGGAAACAAATGTCGTCTGCACGCGGCATCCCATGGGTCGCGGGCGGGACAAAAAGGGATTTTCCCATGGGACCACCTTATATTTCTTACCACATATCCCCTGCATAATTGCCTAATGCATTGTCTTCTTTGTCATCCTTCACAGGGGCACATTGACCACAAGCGAAGAGCGATTCGCGAGTTCATGCTTCCCCGAGAACTTGTCTCGGACCTTTTCCTTATACTTTGGCGAGGGAGGGGTTCGACGATGAGGTACCCCCTATGAAGTCGAAGACGAGGACAATCGAACGAATCACTCAGCATTTATGCAACTGTCTTCCTTAAACATCCAGTGACTTTAGCAGTATACACCCTCCAAGAGGCACGTACTGCAAAGAACAGCAAGAGATGATCGGAGATATCGCACAAGGCGCTTACCACGGGCCACTTCAACGAATGAAGACCGGGGCATCTCCGTTCAACATTCGCACTAGGGCAACCTCGTTTCCCTATTCACGGGGCAATTCTACATTTTGTTTCTAGTCAACAGGGGAAATTCACATGCAATGCTTGTAAGGGCAAATGACACGAAGTTTAGCTTTCGAGTGCACGAGAGTCAAACTTCTAAGAAAGCCGGTCCTCACAAAATAGGGCTAGCAACATGCAACGAGTCTCCACGAGGCGAAGCGCACCAAAGCGGCCTCACGATGCAAAGTCGAGGAGTTTCAAACAAAGACACGGGGCACAAAACAAACCCCAGCTGCAAGAAAAAAACAGAGCGGAAAGAAGCGGGAAAAACCCGCCAATGAAGAGAGAGAGAAAAGAAGCGGGAAAAACCCGCCAACCAACAAAAGAAAGGCAATGCCGAGGTTCATCAAAAACACCGGCGCCGCCAATCCAGAGAAATCAATAAACCCCGACAAAAAGGGAGCAGCAGACAAAACTCCTCGACGGAGACAAAAAACAATGCACTCGGAGGTTGAATCCTTCAAAACCTTCGCTCTTGCAAACTCGAGAGATAAAAGAATCGAGCCCGCTAGGTCGAAAACCCTTTTTGGGGCGGCCTAGGCAAAAGCTAGGGAAAAAGAGAGGCACGACCGGAAACCCTTCAAGGCAGTCGTGGCAAAAGGAGAGCTCTTCCCCTTTAGGTTGAGAGGTGCGGCCCCGAGGTGGGTGACCGTAGCAAAAGGAGAGCAAAACGAGAAATAGATCAAATTGCCCCCTAGTCTCGCACACATTGTGTGGACAAGGGATCCCCAAGGGAAGTGGCCAGTTTATCTATTCCAACACGATCCCCGATTGGCTCTCCAATACCATTCAACCGTCCAAGAGGGAACCTTCTTCAAGCACAGTGGGCAACTGAATACGCCGTCCAAGCAGTTCGGTAAAACCTACACAACAGAAGGACGAAGGAAAATGGGGGTACATCTCGCTGCAGGCGTGAACTCATGTATCCTTTTAGCTTGGGGCAACGTGCTTCCCAAGCTTTCTCTTTTCTCTTTGTCTTTGCATAACTCCAAATGGGTCACAGCCGCCTTTTTAACAGGCTACCACAGAGCCAAAATCCCTGACATTCCTCTCCGAGGGTTTGGTCATAACGCTCTGGAAATGGTCAGACCGAGTCTGACCAAATCTGAATAGAAATCCCCAAGCGGGTTGCAAATGCAGTCGCCCTACGGCATCCAAATGACAAGGGTCCAAAGCCGACAGGCACGTTGAGCAACTGATAGAGCTGCTAGGGCATCATCGAGGAAGTCTCGATATGCCCATGGCTAAAGGGAGCCCTTTGAGGCCTCGCATCTAGGCCTCCGAGAACGGGACCTACTTGCACTGTCAAAGCAAAATTCTTCACGGGTTGCTCAAGCGACCCGAAACTGAAGATCTGCGCGTCACAACGACTTTTTACTGCTTTCCTGTGCCTATCTCATGTTAGTATTTCTCACATGATTTACTAGTAATGTCAGGATCACAGGTATTGCAAACAGCAAGAACTACGGCAGACTCTGATTCCCGACCACTCGGGATACGTAGGCGCTCCCCACCAGAGCTCGAGTCTCGAAATGCAAAACATCGGCTTCTGACAAACTTCTCACAGAGCAAACATACCACCGCCCCAAAGGCAAGGCTTCGACGAAATGACTTCGTCCCAGCATCAACGCCGATCCGGTCATTCAACTGCACTGCAATCAGACAACGAGCGACAAAGCATTCAGTCACAGCATCACTTGCACCGTCGACAAGCACAACGCTCAAATTGAATCACAATGATTCCTTCCACACATCATTCCATTCCCAAGCATTTGCACTCATATCAGACTTTGCATCAAATTGCGAGTTTACTTTTCTGCACTCTCGCCGGGTCTGCTAACCCATGCAAGCTTACTTTTTGCATCCTCGCCGGGTCTGCTAACCCGTACGAGCTTACTTTTCTGCATCCTCGCCGGGTCTGCTAACACGTGCGAGCTTACTTTTCTGCATCCTCGCCGGGTCTGCTAACCCGTGCGAGCTTACATTTCTGCAACCTCGCCGGGTCTGCTAACCCGTGCGAGCTTACATTTCTGGATCCTTGCCGGGTTTGCTAACCCGTGCGAGCTTACTCTTCTGCACTCTTGCCGGGTCTGCTAACCAGTGCGAGCTTACATTTCTGCATCCTTGCCGGGTCTGCTAACCCGTGCGAGCTTACTCTTCTGCACTCTTGCCGGGTCTGCTAACCCGTGCGAGCTTACATTTCTGCACTCTTGCCGGGTCTGCTAACCGGTGCGAGCTTACTCTTCTGCACTCTTGCCGGGTCTGCTAACCCGTGCGAGCTTACATTTCTGCACTCTTGCCGGGTCTGCTAACCCGTGCGAGCTTACATTTCTGCACTCATGCCGGGTCTGCTAACCCGTGCGAGCTTACATTTCTGCACTCATGCCGGGTCTGCTAACCCTTGCGAGCTTACTCTTCTACACTCTTGCCGGGTCTGCTAACCTGTGCGAGCTTACATTTCTGCACTCTTGCCTGGTCTGCTAACTCGTGCGAGCTTACTTTTCCGCATCCTCGCGGGGTTTGCTAACCCGTGCGAGCTTACTTTTCCGCATCCTCGCCGGGTCTGCTAACCCGTGCGAGCTTACATTTCCGCATCCTCGCCGGGTCTGCTAACCCGTGCGAGCTTACATTTCTGCAACCTCGCCGGGTCTGCTAACCCGTGCGAGCTTACATTTCTGCAACCTCGCCGGGTCTGCTAACCCGTGCGAGCTTACTCTTCTGCAACCTTGCCGGGTCTGCTAACCCGTGCGAGCTTACTCTTCTGCACTCTTGCCGGGTCTGCTAACCCGTGCGAGCTTACTCTTCTGCACTCTTGCCGGGTCTGCTAACCCGTGCGAGCTTACATTTCTGCACTCTTGCTGGGTCTGCTAACCCGTGCGAGCTTACTCTTCTGCACTCTTGCTGGGTCTGCTAACCCGTGCGAGCTTACATTTCTGCACTCTTGCCGGGACTGCTAACCAGTGCGAGCTTACATTTCTGCATCCTTGCCGGGTCTGCTAACCCGTGCGAGCTTACTCTTCTGCACTCTTGCCGGGTCTGCTAACCGGTGCGAGCTTACATTTCTGCACTCTTGCCGGGTCTGCTAACCCGTGCGAGCTTACATTTCTGTACTCTTGCCGGGTCTACTAACCCGTGCGAGCTTACATTTCTGCAATCATGCCGGGTCTGCTAACCCGTGCGAGCTTACTCTTCTGCACTCTTGCCGGGTCTGCTAACCCGTGCGAGCTTACATTTCTGCACTCATGCCGGGTCTGCTAACCCTTGCGAGCTTACTCTTCTACACTCTTGCCGGGTCTGCTAACCCGTGCGAGCTTACATTTCGGCACTCTTGCCAGGTCTGCTAACTCGTGCGAGCTTACTTTTCCGCATCCTCGCCGGGTCTGCTAACCCGTGCGAGCTTACATTTCTGCAACCTCACCGGGTCTGCTAACCCGTGCGAGCTTACATTTCTGCATCCTCGCCGGGTCTGCTAACCCGTGCGAGCTTACTCTTCTGCACTCTTGCCGGGTCTGCTAACCCGTGCGAGCTTACATTTCTGCATCCTTGCCGGGTCTGCTAACCCGTGCGAGCTTACTCTTCTGCACTCTTGCCGGGTCTGCTAACCCGTGCGAGCTTACATTTCTGCACTCTTGCCGGGTCTGCTAACCAGTGCGAGCTTACATTTCTGCATCCTTGCCGGGTCTGCTAACCCGTGCGAGCTTACTCTTCTGCACTCTTGCCGGGTCTGCTAACCGGTGCGAGCTTACATTTCTGCACTCTTGCCGGGTCTGCTAACCCGTGCGAGCTTACATTTCTGTACTCTTGCCGGGTCTGCTAACCCGTGCGAGCTTACATTTCTGCAATCATGCCGGGTCTGCTAACCCGTGCGAGCTTACTCTTCTGCACTCTTGCCGGGTCTGCTAACCCGTGCGAGCTTACATTTCTGCACTCTTGCCAGGTCTGCTAACTCGTGCGAGCTTACTTTTCCGCATCCTCGCCGGGTCTGCTAACCCGTGCGAGCTTACTTTTCTGCATCCTCGCCGGGTCTGCTAACCCGTGCGAGCTTACATTTCTGCAACCTCGCCGGGTCTGCTAACCCGTGCGAGCTTACATTTCTGCAACCTCGCCGGGTCTGCTAACCCGTGCGAGCTTACATTTCTGCATCCTCGCCGGGTCTGCTAACCCGTGCGAGCTTACTCTTCTGCACTCTTGCCGGGTCTGCTAACCCGTGCGAGCTTACATTTCTGCATCCTTACCGGGTCTGCTAACCCGTGCGAGCTTACTCTTCTGCACTCTTGCCGGGTCTGCTAACCCGTGCGAGCTTACATTTCTGCACTCTTGCCGGGTCTGCTAACCAGTGCGAGCTTACATTTCTGCAGCCTTGCCGGGTCTGCTAACCCGTGCGAGCTTACTCTTCTGCACTCTTGCCGGGTCTGCTAACCGGTGCGAGCTTACATTTCTGCACTCTTGCCGGGTCTGCTAACCCGTGCGAGCTTACATTTCTGTACTCTTGCCGGGTCTGCTAACCCGTGCGAGCTTACATTTCTGCAATCATGCCGGGTCTGCTAACCCGTGCGAGCTTACTCTTCTGCACTCTTGCCGGGTCTGCTAACCCGTGCGAGCTTACTTTTCTACACTCTTGCCGGGTCTGCTAACTCGTGCGAGCTTACTTTTCTGCAACCTTGCCGGGTTTGCTAACCCGTGCAAGCTTACTTTCCTGCACCGCAAGTTCACCGAGCCACCTCGCTCGCGCCTCTTGTAACCTTGCCGGGTCTACTAACCCGTGCGAGTTTACTTTATTGCCTTTCAAGTTTGCTGTGTCCTCTCACTTACACTTCTTGCAAAACTTAGGGCAAGCGCCCTCTCTTTTGCCCTGCACTTTACACTTTCCCTTAAGCTTAGCACTTCCCTTTTACCTCTGCACTCTATACTTCCAACCGCGCACTGTTTGCATGTTTACCTTTTTTGTCATTTCATGTTACTGCATATGCTGTCTTCGTACATCTTTTCTTTACTTTATGCAAAAGCTTGTCCAAACCTTATTTTGTTTCTTCATTTTTCACATTAGGTACACAACTCCCTTCATATCCAAAGAGGGATGAAAAGATTGTCAAGGGAGATGGCAAAGCGAATCACTCTGACCAAAATGGGGTTCTTCTTTATGTCTTTGGCCGAATCTTCTATCCGAGCATTCAGCCAAAGAGGGGCAAGCTGTCAGCACCCTATTTTGGTCCATCAAGCAGACAAGGCTCATCAAGAACGTACAATGCTATGACTCGAGTGTGGATAGAGAAAAAAGGCTCAACAAGGCGGAAAATCACTATTCATCCTCAAGTCGGCGAAATCGGGCAAATGACACATACACCTGACAAAAGGACTCTAGGGGTCACCAAAAGGCAACAGGGCGACCAAAGAGCTACATAATGTCCAAAACCGGTATTTTCAGTATATCACACGGACGGTACTATTTTCGGATAGTTCGCTCGATCGTCGGAAGATAGCCAATATTGGACTTCAAAAATCCACTTCAATGCCAAACAAATGAAAAGTGTCCCCAAAGGCATTTTGCAAATCATCTGCTCTATACAGAACAACTTTCTGTATACGGACAACTTTTCAGTGGAAGTCCAAAAATGCCGGTTTCCTGGAGAAAAGTTAATTCCAAATGTCATATTCGGCCATGCTCCACCAACACACAGAGCATGAACAATGCTTCAGATTGTCTCTTGGAAGTCACACAAACACTTCAAATGACTTTCGAGCGGCAAAACAAGCATACCCCTTTTCGGAAGAGCATAGCCGGAGACTGGTCTGATGGAATTACGGCAAACGAAGTTCATACCGCATTGCCCTGAAAACTCTAGCGGACATTCACAATTGGGCAAAACAGACAGCAAAACCCTTTTCAGTTTCCCGAGTAACCTCCGAGAAGTAGAAATAGCCATTTTCAATGGAAATGCATATCCGGAGGTCCTTTTTACGGAAACTTGACGCCGGGCGTCTACACTACACCATGCTAGCCTTCTCAAGGCTCAACGTGGAATCGTCGGAATAAATCACACTACTCATCTAGATCTCCCGAGCAGTGCTTTAGAGGTCTCAGGTACACTTTTCAAGTCCTTGGAGGTCTGATCTCGATAAACAGAGATTACAGTAATCTCTGGAGTGCCCAAGCAACTCAGAAATCATTCTGAGAAATCCAGTTTCGGCCTTCTAGAACGTCTCCGGCCCCACGTTAGCATTACCGGCTTAAGGGACAATTGTTCACGTTGTCTGACAATTTATGTCAAAATGACCAACTTGAGAGGCAGACACAAGATATGCTGTCAGAAGCGGACAACTTCGCTCTGGTCACCTGCAATGAGCAAAATCGGCTTCCGAGCCTCGTACACTTCCGGGACATTTCTCCATGAAAAATGTCAATCTTAGGCTCGTTAAAACCGTTTTCTCGCGTATGTCGACAATTCGACGTTCAATTCGAACCACGAACTTCGAATGCGCAACCAATCGAGACTCGAGTTTTCTCCCGGTTTCTCCTCACGGGCCGTGGGACCCACGGGCTGCCCAAGGGCAACCGCCCCTTTGCCTCACAAATTGACATAACTGCCCTCTCCTTTGTCTTCTTCATCTTCATGAAGATAAGAATCCAACTTGCAATTCTATCTTCTTCAAAATATCTAAGTCTTCTACTTGAACACTCCACCATCACCATCCATTCATTAATGCTTCATTCAATCAAAACCCCACCCTAATTCTCTTAAAAAAATTCGGATCCTTTAAGCATGCTTCCTAATTGCACTTTGTTTGCCTAATTGCATCATTAGCTTGCATATATATAGCTCAAGCCTTCTTTAACTTAATCATACACCTTCAAGCACTCTCTCTCTAGCATTTCTCACTCAAACAAATGCTCTCAACCTCCCAAGAACTTCAGCAAAATCGCAGCAAGCAAGAACCACCCAAAAACCAAGCAAAACACTCAAGACTTAAGTCGGAATCCCTCCCGACTTAAATCCAAACTTCACCAAACTTCATATCCCACATGTTTTCTTCCCCCTCTATCCATTTCCGAAGTTATATTTTAAGTTTGAAGCCTCTAAGTCAGAGAACCAGCTCAATACAGAACCGAGTCCGGTTTTGGCCCAGCCGGGACAAAACTTCCAACCCTGTTTTCTCACCTTTTCGAGTCGGTCTGAACTTTCAAAACCCATCAAACACCTCCGGGGTTTCATTAGGAGTCGGGAGCCACCGACCTTGCTTAAATATTCCATCGGAATCCACCATTATGAATTCCGACCCGAAAACTGCTCAGTCGGGCCGGCGTTTCTGACTGTCTGTTCAATTTTCTTGCAGACCGGGTTGATCCAGGACTCTTTTCGGAAAACGACCACCACAGCCACCTCCGGAGGTGAGTTAGTAGTCGTGAGCCGTTGGCCTTGCTCAAAAATTCCATCGGGAGCCTCCTTGGCGACGTCCGACCCGACTTGTGCCAGTCGGGTCCGAAATTCTAGACGTGCTCTGTTTTCGGTGATTTTTGCAGGACTTTACGGGTCGACCCGACAATGCTGGGAACAAACGACCACCACGGACACCTAGAGGGGTCCCTTGGCTACCCACGGCCTCTGACCTTGCTTCAAAATTCCATTGGGATCCTCCGTGGCGACGTCCGACCCGACTTGCCCCAATCGGGTCTGTTCTGGCCCAGTTGAGTCTGTTTTCTGCTTAATGACCTGACTTTGCTTTTGATTTCCGGAAATTCCACGCGTGCTCTCCTCCCGAAACCACCGCAGGGACGTTAAACATCCTCTTAGCTTTCCGGAACAGCTGAGAACTCTCCGAAAAGCCACCCGAGCCGCCCGAACCAGTCTGTTTTCTCCCGGGTGCCCAGTCGGGTCAGATTACTCTAGATGGGCCTGTTGCTGCCAACCGGGTCTGTTCAACGAAAAACAGCGCAAACCCGACCCACCAACGGTCCAACCCGACTTCTAACAGTCCCATCCCGTATCTCGGGACTAGGTATGACCATTCCCGACTTAGAGGAGCTAGGACTTTTACATTCTCGTTGCTTTTATGGTGTTATAAGGGGTTTTATGTATGTTTTATCTTCAAGTTTTAATCTTTATGCATTTTCCATGTTATATCATGCATATTTATCCTTGATTTATATGCTAGCATGTCGGGAAACACTTGGATCGTAGTCGAGAAGAACATCCCGACCCGGGAAAGGCAAAGAGCTCACGGGTTTCCCTCCAAGGGAGGTGACCGAATGCTCTCTTGCTCCTTTCAGGCAAGGAACGATCTTCTTGACCCGATCCAAGTTCGATTCCCGAGTTTCATCGTATTTTCTCACGTGCATGAAGTCGGTATTGTTTTATCGATTCCTTAAATAACTTGTTTGTGCATGTTTCCATGTTCGAATGCGTTATTCAAATCATGGCAATACCGACTTTCGCTTAATCGTGTCATTTATAATGTTTGTCGTTTAAGCATGCGAGAAATGATTCGAAACGAGACGGGGAAACCTCATGGAACCCCATTCGGGCCATGGGACCTCTCGGCTATCTCCAAGGAGAAGTAACCGAGAGCCACTTAGACTCGTACGGGTTGCGTGAGGCTTCCTCTTCCCGTTTTGAGTCCGTTCTCGGCTTTCGTGTAATTTGCAATTTACATTATCGTCGCAATATCGCATGAAAATTTCTTTTCAAAACAAAGCATGCATGGATGCGGGTATCGATGACTCAGTCGGGTCCATTCGGTTACGAGGGTAGTTTCGGTCATTGGACCAAATTATCCTCGATCCTTATGGAATCGTCTTGGTCGTCGAGTCGCGAATCGTTTTCGCAATTAATGCATTCGGCACAACCCTTAAGCATTAATTTCACGAACGGGTTAATCGGGACGCTCACGTGATTAAACCCACTTCACAATGATAAAGTTTACACGAATCGACCATTAACTGATAACTCGCGTCGATAAGTTGTCAAATAACGTTGGTGCCCTTTTCAAACTTATCAATTTCAAAACACGAAACGCACGGTCCGATGTAGCATGGACGTCTGAAAAGGGCTTCTGTTCCTCAACTTGAGTTTTTACCTGATTCCAGGTAACTCAGGTCAGGATACAGAAGATCTTTCTAGATCACTTCCGGGCAGATCGACCGGTTCTTTGGCTTTTTCGGGGTTCTTGCACAACCCTGGACGATCCAGGGAATTGGTGGACACTAGCTACAGGCTGAGGTGGCTCGCACTGCGATGTTTCCCCTTTTCTGAAAATAATTTTCAAATAAAGGGCAAAATCGTCTTTTCACAATTCAGCGATACCCTTAGGGTTAGCATGACAGAAACACTACAGTACGGGATAAGAACGGGCTATCTCTTCAGGTGCAGGTTCATCTGCATAGCCTTTTCTTATCTAACTGATGAGTTTCTGTCATCCTATCATAGACTCGGGTAACTAGAACGGTTATCTTTGTCAGAAAATATGCAAAATGCTGATTAACCTTTCACTTGACCTAACCAAACACTAGATAAGGGTTAGGAGGAATTCTAGATTCCAAATCTAGAGTCAAAACACGAGTTTGGTTAATTCAGTGGTAATTCAGTGTCACAACACCGAATCACTGTAAAAACAATCCACACGCTCGAAACTTGACTACGGACACCCGACATGTCAGGTTCTCAAACCAAAGCTGAATGCTAAAACATTGACACGCATTTGTTTGTCTAGGGTAGGATTTGCATGTCAAAATACCTCGGATCAATAAACTTGTTAATCCACGTACATTCGGTGAATACAAACACATTGTCGGTCATTTATCTGCTGCTTGTTATCTTTCCGCACCTGTTTGCCATGCGGGTCGAGCCTGATCCCTAGGCCAAACAATATTAGGGTTCAACGCCCTAATCATCGATCACAGGGTCCAACGCCCTAATCAACACTCACAGGGTCCAACGCCCTATTCAGTGAGAGCGTGCATTGAATTTCAGTTTGTTCGGTCTTTTCCCTAAACTCACGGTGAGTTAGGGCGGAATAATAACCGAACGCGAGTCGACTGGAATTCGGCCATTTGTAATTTGTATTTATTGTTTTCGAAAGCATTGTAAGGATTTTTATTTTGTACATTTGTTCTGTAAGACTTTCAGTCGGTGAGCGAACGGTCCGAGAGTCGAATTAATCGAATCGGTTTAATGCTTGCCCAGACACAAGTAAATCCAAGATCTCGCGGTTTTGGTTCACGCAGGGATTCAACCTCCATGGTTCGATGAACTGTAATGCAAGATTGTGAACCAACTCACCGACATACGGGTTTACTTCTCTCTCGGCTTCTCAACCGACATCGTTTAGTTCACCGAATCTCCGGTGTCAAAACGTGCCAGCCGAGTACAACTTAATTCATGCGATAAATAATAAAACATGCAAGCCTAGCAAACCAGAGTACCGAAAGGGCGTGCGGGATATAGGCCCGCACGTAACATGAACCCCCGAACACGGACTTTTCTGTTCCGCACAGACCAATGCCTTAACAACAAACTAGGTATTCCATACCCCTAGGCCCGGGTAACTTATCCGCCCTCGACCTTCGGGTCGTAAAATGATAAGTGGCGACTCATTCTCTCACGCGTGTCCGTCACGCGTCCCCACGGGAAGGTGGACACTCCCAAGCCGCGCGATCCAAAAGCGAGCAATGCGGGCCCCGACGAGAGTTCACATTCGGGTCCGTACACCAGCTCCGTCATTTTCGGGATTCCTTATTCGTTCGTTCTTCTGACTGCTCTTTTCCGCCTTTCTCAGTGGACCGTGCTCTTCTCCTATTGCTCATAACCCCGTGCCCACCTATTTGCCTCTGATTGCCGGGTGGTGAATAGTAACCCGTGCTTTGATAGGGGATTCTCGTGTGGGAAGCCGATGGGCCAAAATGGGGTGCTGACAGAGCTTTTTAGGATGGCTGAATTACATCGCGTGTTTCATTACAAATTTGACAGACAAGTGCCAACTACTATTTCGCATGCTTCGCAAAAATGCAGCGGTCGAATGGGATGACGAGTGTCAGAAAGCTTTTGATACAGTCAAGGCATACCTAGTTCAGCCGCCGGTGTTGGTTCCACCTTCACCGGATCGTCCTCTCATTTTGTACCTGACGGTACGCCGACAATCCATTGGATGCATGTTAGGGCAAAAGGACGATTCCTCTCACGCAGAGCGAGCAATTTATTATTTAAGCAAAAAGTTCACTGAAGGGGAGTCCAACTACCCTGAGATAGAGAAAATGTGTTGCGCACTTGTTTGGGTCATGCAAAGGCTTCGGCAATACACTCTCTCCCATACTGTTCGCCTGTTGTCGAAGACAGATCCTTTGAAGTATCTACTTAGCAGTTCGTCCTCCATGAGGAACATAGCAAAATGGCGTTGTCAACTAACGGTGTACGACATCGAATATGTGTCGCGCACATCAGTGAAGGGCCAAGCGATAGCAGATCATCTAGCAGAGTTCCCAATTATTAATGACACTCCAATCAACTCTGACTTTCCAGACGAAGGAATCCTCCAAATGAATGGTGAGGAGGAAACTCCCGGATGGAAGATGTACTTCGATGGTGCAGTCAATTCCACCGGGTCGGGTATTGGCGCAGTGCTGATATCCCCTGAGGGGCGTCATTTCCCTGTTGCAGCGAAGATTGATTTCCCCTGCACCAACAACATAGCCGAATATGAGGCATGTATCCTCGGCTTGCAGGCGGCGATCGACCTCAAAGTTAAGGAGCTTGAAGTGTTTGGAGATTCTATGCTCACAATCTTTCAGACACTCAAACAGTGGAAGACGAAAGATCCGAAACTTGTGCCATATCACGAGTACCTCGAAGAGTTGATAGAGAACTTCGAGGACATTTCATTTACGTACACTCCAAGCATGAAGAACCAGTTCGCCGATGCACTCGCAACGCTCGCTTCTATGGTGAGCATCACAAAAGAGAATCTCATTGAGCCCCTCGAGTTCGAGATTGCTCAAGGCCCTTGTCAGCACCCCATTTTGGCCCACCGGCTTCCTACACGAGAATCCCCGACCAAAGACCAGGTTACTATTCATCACCCGGCAATCAGAGGCGAACGTGCGGTCACAGAGTCATGAACGACAGGAGAAGAGCTGGGTCCATTAGAAAAGCAGAAGAGAGCCATCAGAAGAACGAACGAACAAGGAATCCCCAAAACGACGGGGCTGGCATTGTGGCACTATTCATCATCGAGTCACCGAAGCACCGAAAGGTGCCCAATATAGGACTCCAAAAATCCCTCTCAGTGCCAAAGTGACCAACGACACGTCCGGACGCATTTCCGGGGCAAGCCACATGAGCCGGGACACCCTGATCTCTCACGGACGCCTTTTCTGACAAAGCTCCCGGGGCCCGCTCCACTGACAAGCAGACGGCCCCCCCAAAACAGGTCTACAGGCACCCAGGGACCACCAAGGTTGAGGAACAAGCTTCAGATGACCTTCCGGAACTCGACTCGGTTTCCCGAGGGACGTTTCAGTGGTCATGAACGTCTCCCGGCGAGCCTTCGGGGCACGTCCACGTAGAGCACAGATCACAACGAGCCCCGAGCACCTCAAGACATTTAGAGAACACTGAGAAAACCCCGGTTAAAGTCCCTAGGTCTTCCCGGGCCAACGGTCCTCGACCGAGGGCGACGAGCCAACGATCCCCCACGAGGCAAAAGGATCGCCAAAATGAATGTTAGGATGCACAAAGAGCAATCGGGGACCGGGGACACTAAACTCCGCTCCGAACGTCCAAACAGGGCAAAACCGACTCTCGAGGCGCCGAGTCACCCGAACGTTCGTTCACACGACGCATGGCGATATTAGGCTCATTCAAATCCTCGTCATTCAAGCATTCCAAATCTATAAATTAATTGGACATCGGAGATCGGATGCAAGCTCAATCAAGTTTCAAGCGTTTTTTGGCTTTTCTCTTATTCGAATGGGACCCACGGCTCAGCCAAGCCAAGCCACCAAGCCACGGCTCGCCCACAATCAGCCACGGCTCCGACATGACAGCTCCAAGCCGCGGCTAATCCCTAAGCCAGGGCTCAATTCGGTGGCTCCAAGCCCCAATGGCTCAATCCCAAGAGCTTCCCTCAACCACACATTCAAAATATCTCTTACACATCCTCACATCAACTCCCATCTTTCCATCACTTCCCATCAACTTCCCACTCACTTTCCCCACCTTAATCTTCCCTCCAAAAATTCGGATCCCTTAAGCACCCACTAATTGCACTTAGTTTTCACTAAACAAGCCATTAAGTCTTCCTTTATAAGCCCATTGCATCATTAACTTAATCACAACTCAACTTCCATCATCTCTCTAGCTTTCTCACTCTAGGAGAACCTCCAAAGCCCTCCCAAACTTCAGCATTTTTCCAAAAATCGTCCAGCTCTCCCTCAGCCCGTCCAAGGCCGAAAATGCCGGAAAACTCAACCGTTTTCCGGCGACCGCCATCCAACCTTAGCCAACTTCAACCAAACTTCATACCCCACATGTATTTGACCTCCCGAGTCCATTTCCGGTGTTAGTTTTACGATTTGAAGCTCCCAGCAACCCAAACCAGCTCTGTCCAGAACCGGGCTCCTTAGATGGTTTCACGGCTTTCCGGGCTTTTTCGACGCCATTCCTTCCCACGACCATGGCGAGTCGTGTCATCACTTTCTAAGGGTTCCTCACGACCCTCACTCTCTCCCGTGACGAGGTGGTCACGTGCCGAGAGCCGCTAAACCGCGCAAGGCCGCCCTTTTCCCAATCTTTTCCTTTACCGGGTTTTCACGGTTTTTATCGGTTTCTCTTTGCATTCCCGGTTGAAATCAGTCATGTGCACACCACGAGCTGGTCATGAACACCAAGAGCAGTCCCTTAGGAATCGGAGAAACTCGAGCCAGCTCGGTGCATCACCCGGAGCCCCCTTTGCAGCCGTTTCTACCCAAACAGCCCAGTCGGGTCTGTCTCTCTGATTTACTTTTCTGACCGGAACTTTGCAGGAGCATACAGGTCAGCTCGGGTTGAATCTCACTACGAGCCACCTATCACCGTGATCCTCAGTCAGTTAGGAGTCCAATGCCACTGACCTCGCATCAAAAGACCACCGGGAACCTCCTATGGACCCATTTCTTCATCGCGTGCCAGTCGGGTCTGTTTTGACCCGACTGGGTCTGTCTTTTCGTTACTGACCCTACTTCGTTTTTTATTTCCGGAAAATCTACGCGTGCTCTCCTCCCGAAACCACCGTAGACACGATCCTTGGTCTCTTGGGAATCCAATGCAACTGGTCCCGCACGAAAATTCCATCCCGATCAACCGGTACAGCCCCCACAAGCCGGACTGCCAGTCGGGTCTGCCGCCGACCCGACTTCACTGATTCGGGTCTGTTCGTTCCAGCCGAGTCTCCCGACTCCCTTCGCCATTTCTCCGACTCTTTCCCGCATCCCGGGGCTAGGTATAATCACTCCCGACTCAGAGAAGTTAGGACTTTTACGTTTTCTTTGCGTTTGTGGGGCGATAAGGCGGTCCATGACCGATTCACATGCAAGTTTATGTTTTTATGTGTTTTTACATCGTATTATGCATGTCTTCATCGTATATAGTGCTAGCATGTCGGGAAATAGCTTGAATCGGAGTCGAGGAGACATCGTTGGCTCGGGCGAACCAAGGGAGCCTCTCGGCCTCACCCCAAGGGAGGTGGCCGAGAGCCCCTCTTGGCTTCCTCGGGCCATGGATGGCCTCCTTTCCCCGACTCAAGTCATTTCCCGAGTTTTTGCATTTTTTGCTTCCCATGAGTCGGTGTCATTTTATCGATTCCACTAAATATTGTGCTTGTGCTTGTTTACATGTTTAATTGCGTTCCTAAGATCATGGCGGCATCGGCTATGTAAAGATGTACGTTGTCATCGTGTTTGATGTTTTATGCATGCAAGAAACGGTCAAAACCGATTCTTGGAATTGATTGTAATCACAATTTTCATTTAATCGTTGGCTTCACGTTAATTCGTATGTTAGATGCGTTAGTATCGAACAATCATTCCATTGATCCATAACAATTGAGGTTTGAGGTCTCAATCATTAAAACACTCCACGAACGGGAAATGGGACGTGTCATTCGGTTAATTAAATCACTTGGATTAAATAATTGGACAAATTAAATATTAATTCGTAAACGAATCGATGGTTCATGGAACGGCGGGAATGCCCTTTTCCATTAAAAGCCCACAATTTCAAAACATCGAGACGGGTAACACGAATAGAATCAACGTCTAACGAATACTCGCGTGCTACGACTCGAGTCCGGGCTCGATTTGAGGCGGCTCCAGTCGAAACGCGCGAGTCCTCCTTAGACTCCTTCGTGTCACACGATCTTCAATTTACACACGAGCATCACACGTTTTACTATCCAAGGGCATAATCGTCATTCCGTGATTCACCGATACCCTAGGCGTTAGGGGGTTGGAAACACCTTGATTTACGAATGGAAAAGGGCAACCCGTTCGGGTGCGAGTTTCATTCGCACGGCCCATTTCGTTCATTTTCGGTGTTTCTTTCTTCCTATCGTAGATTCGGTGGGGAGCATTTTATTTCAGCTACAAAACACGAGAAACCGGATTAATCATACATTTGGCCTAATCAAACACTAGATAATGGATAGGCGGAATGATAGATTCCAATCTAGAGTCAAAACACGAGTTTGGATAATTCGGTGAAACCGTAGCGACACTTAACTGAATAAGAGTCTTAAAACAAACACACACATGTAATTGGCTTAGAACCCTATTCTAATCCACCATCTATGTTTGCCTAGGTTAGATACATTGTTTGCTAATCAACCCCGATTAATAACTGATTAAATCACGTACACTCGACTTAATACACCACTTGTCTGTATTCACTGATCGTTGTCAGTTATTGTCTGTATCATGTCAGTTTTATCAGTTTTCTTCAGTTTTATCCTTGCCTATGATGATTTATTGCGGTTCGGGCCCGAACCCATAGGTTACGTGTTGCACGGGGTTCAACGCCCCCAAATCACCGAACACGAGGTCCAACGCCTCTTAATTCACCGAGCGCGTGCAACTCGAGTGCGGAATGGGATCTAGCCTCGAGTCACCATCACACTCCAAATATGGCTTATATGGAAGACAATTTGGATTGGATGTGTGAAACGTGTTTAGATGTCACCCGGGAGCTCGATCAGTCTAACGGTTACAGTGGGAACTAATCGGTTCTCCTGCAAACCGTCGGTTCGATTGGACCCGTCCCCCGGCTCTTTGAGCCCGCGTTGCCTTAATTTATTTATCGGTCATTCAAAACACACGGTGAGCCTGAGCGGAATATTGGCCCAATGCAAACCGATCGGGATCCATTTACTTATTCGGTTACACTTTGTAATTATTCGAGAGAACATTGCGAGGATTTTATCTGTACACTCACTCATTCATTTGTAAGGATCCCCGATCGGCGAGCAAGAGGTCCGAGTGTCTAACTGGCTAAGTTGGTCTATTGTTACCAAGAGGTGAGTAAGCTCGAATACTCGCGGTTTCGGTTCGCGCAGGGAATCGACCATCACGGTTCGATGAACTGTAACGCTAAGATAGTGAGCCGATTCCTCGACGCACAAGCCTACTCATCTTTTGGATTCTTGGCCCAACTTGATCAATTCATCGATTTTACGGTATCAAAACGGGCGAGTCAAGTGCAACCTTAAATCACGCGGTAAATAAACTAAACGGCAAGCCTAGCAAACTAGAGTACCGAAAGGGCGTGCGGGATATAGGCCCGCACGTAATAGAACCCCCGAATTCGGAATTTTCGGTTCCACATGACCATTGCCTTAGCATTTAGGTGTACCTCGTACCCCTAGACCCGGGCGACTCAACGGCCCTCGACCTACGGGTCGTAAACAGTAAGTGGCGACTCCTTCTCACGTGCGTCCGTCGCGCGTCCCCGGGAAGGTGGAAACTCCCAAGCCGCGTTGCATAGGCTCGTGCATGCGTGCCCCGACGAGATTAAATTCGGGTGCGCACAGCTTGGCGACTCCACTGGGGATCATCTAGAGGGTTTGGGCTCAATCCCGTTTGCTTGCTTGCTTGTCTATTTACTGCTTTCCGTCGTTTACCGCTTATCTACTTACGCACATTTATTTCATGCATGCATTGCATATTATGCTAGTTTTAGGTACCTCGTCCGAAATCCCACGGGCGCCAAAGTAGGAAGCTATGTTAGTCAGAGGTTCCGAGTAAGGGAACGGATCGAGTCGGCTATGCCACCGAATCGGCCCCCAAAGATCCTCGCTCGATTTCAAGGAATTCACACCCTTGAGTCGGGAGCCCCCATCCATAGATAGCACGGTCCCTGTAGCACCAAACCATGCATCATGTTATGCCTCCATGCAAGCCTTCAACCCGACTCCGACAACAGTCCATCGAGTCGGCCTGCGAGCCATTTGAGTCTTTTCCATTTCAAAAGCGATGTACATGTAATTTCTATTAAGCCGTGGGCATTTACTCTCTTTGCACACATGCATCATGCAATTTTCAAAAATTAGGATGTCATTCATGTTGACGAGTCTTAAGCGGATTTTCCTGTCGTCTTGGTAAGGGACGCCTTGCTCGGCCTCCTGCCCGTACCTCGACAGAGTTCGCCAACACACGAGGACCTCACCGACCCGCCACAGAACGCGAATGGTATATTCCGGGACAACATGATCGACCTCATCAACACTAGGTTCGATCACCGAGAGGTCGCTGAGAGATGAAGAACTCGCCGGCCAACCACCTTAGAGGGAGCTCTCCCAAACCCGTGCCAAGATGCAGAGATGCAGTTAGGAGCTCGCTTGAGCGAACGCCGCCCTAGAGAGGTCTAGGAAGAGGGCTCGAGGAGGCCCACACATGCACTTTAGCATAGATATCTCCGCAAGGCCCTCGCCTAGAACCGGTGCTTTCCAAATCCGCGCTCGCTCAAACCCCGAGTGTGGTGGCAAATCAGCTTAAAGCTCTATTTTACAAAATTTGCATTGTACTTTGAACTTTTCGAGTCAATGTGCACGACAACATTAGCCTTTGAAAACTCACGCATTGTACTTTCACTGTTTTACACGACGATTAACACTACCACATGGTAGACAAAGTTGTGACCGCCTTTGCAGGTGGACCTCCTGTGTTCCTCACCCTTCCTCCACGGCGAGACGATCAGTAGCTCAAGGGCCAGCCATCCAAGCAACACTAACTCCCCATTAATTCCGCGCAATCGATTATGTCATTGCATGGTCGAGCACACGTCCCTCTATGCTATAAGTGCTTCCATCAGCACAACCGAGTAGGCCCTTCCGCGTCGTGCGAGCATGCCTCCACCTTATCCATGCACACACCCTCGGCGTGCTCGCACAACGCCTACCAGGCTAGTTCAATCCCCTAAGCCCTTACGCAGAAATCGCGAATCTAGTTTGCTCCTTCATTGTTTTCTTTTCCCATTGTAGGAAATTCTACACGAGAAGACAGCCTGAATACTGATCGACCACAATTGAGACAACAAACGTCTTCCATCCATCCAGCTCCTTGGGATTTCAACACTAAGTCCCCATCCCTGCTCCACAAAGCAAGACCGCAAGCAAATCAGTGTCACCGCATTATAGCGCCTCACGCTATTCCTCAGCGTTGACCTTTGCTTTCGCATTTCTTGCACTTTCCTATCAACCCCGCATTTACTGCATCGGGCTCCGGCCCCGCATTTACTGCATCGGGCTTCGGCCCCGCATCAGGCTCCGGCCCTGCATCGGGCTTCAGCCCCGCATTTACTGCATCGGGCTTCGGCCTCGCATCGGGCCTCGGCCCTGCATCGGGCTCCGGCCCCGCATTTACTGCATTGGGCTTCGACCTCGCATCGAGCTCCGACCTTTTTTACTGCAATGGGCTTCGGCCCCGCATCGGGATCCGGCCCTACTTTTGGGCTTCGGCCCCGCATCGGGCCTCGGTCCTACATTTACTGCTTTTGGGCTCCGGCCCCGCATTTACTGCTTTCAGGTTTTGACACATCGCATTTACTGCTTTCAGGCTCAACTAAAATCCAAAATCGACTTGGATTCAAATTCATCCAAGCGATACTCCGAGGAGCAAGTCTAATCCTTCAACCGCAAAAGATCACAAGCAACAGCTCCGGCGAACAGAGCATGGCCCGGCCCACCCGCCGGGAAAGTCACTAGCATGGTCACACCTCCGACCGGAGAATGATCCCTGCCCACCCTCCACTGTGGCCATCAACCAGCCACTGGGGCAACATGCAATCTTCCCTAAACTCTCTTTTACATTTATATGCATTCCAAAACAAGCTCCCGGCATGAACGAACCCTTCACGGGCGCACTAGGACAGCCCCGAAGATGCCCTGTTGGTTCTGTCGGAATGGTTCGATTCGTCTGTCCTCATGGGATCCGGCTTCTCGAGCCTTCCCTAGGACGGCTGCGCATGCCAACCAGCAATCGGGGAAAGTACACCTATGTGGCCCCTAGCCACGGTCTGCCCACTTCAGGGTGGCGATGACTAGATCTCGGAATTGAGTGTCCTCCACGCACGGCACCCCATGGGTCGTACGTTGGACAAGGGGATTTTCCTATGGGTCCACTCCACATTTCTTACCACATATTCCACCGATCAATCACCTAATATATCGTCTTCTTTGTCATCTCTCACAGGGACATGCCGGTCACAGGCAAAGAACGATACACGGGTTCACATCTCCCTGAGAATTCCTCTCGGACACTTCCCTCATACTTCGACGAGGGAGGTTTCCGACGAATATGTACCCCCCACGAAGCTGAAGACAGAGACAATCGAACAAACCGTTCAACCTCGACGAGTGCATCTCCACCGAGATCGAGCGACACCCCGGGGCAAATTGGGCCTTCCCCACTGCACACTTATCACCGACAACATGCAACGACAAGTCCCGGGGTAGGACACATTCGGCTTCAAGAGTGCCTATCATCCAAAGGGCACCCTCCACGGGAGCGACAATGCACAATCGGGAGCGGCGATCGCACAAGACGCCCGACACAAATCACAAAGACCGGGGCATCCCCGTCCAACATTCACGCGGAGGCAACCTTGGTCACCCACACTCCTGGGGCAATTTTGTTTTCGTTTTAGACAATAGGGGAAAGGACTTGTAAAGTTTGCAAGGAAAAAGACACGAAGTGCATAAGAATCAGACTTCTGAGAAAACCAGCCATCACAAAATTGGGCTAGGACAACGAAGTACATCAAGTCTCCACGGGGCTAAGCAAACGAAAGTAGCCTCGGTGATGCAAAGTCGAGGAGTTTCAAACGAATACAAGGGGGCACAATACAGACCCCAGCTGCAAGAAAAAAAATAGAGCGAAAAGAAGCGGGAAAAACCCGCCAATGAAGAGAGAGAGAGAGAAAAGATGCGGGAAAAACCCGCCAATGAACAAAACAAGGCACCGCCGAGATATAAAACTCAGGCACCGCCAATTTGAAGAAGAAATCAACAAACCCTGACAAAAAGGGGGAGCAGCAGATGCAACTCCTCGACGGAGACAGAACGTAACGCACTTGGAAGTTGAATCCTTCGAACCCTTCGCCCTTGCAAACTCGTGAGACAAAAGAATCAAGCTCGCTAGGTCGAAAACCCCTCGGGGCGACCTAGGCAAAAACTAGGGCAGGAGAGAGGCACGACTGAAAATCCCGAGGCGGGCGGTCGTGGCAAAAGGAGAGCTCATCCCCTTTAGGTTGAGAGGTACGACCCCGAGGCGAGTGACCGTAGCAAAAGGAGAGTAAAATGAGAGATAAACAAAACAGTCACCCTGAGCCTTCGCACACTGCGCGGACCAGGGAACCTCAAGGGAAATGACCAGGTTATGTACTCCAACACGATCCCCGATCGGCTCTCCTACCGAACTCAACCGTCCAAGGCGGATTTTCTTCAAGCACAGCGGGCGACCAAGCACGCAATCCAAACAGCCAACACCAACCGAAGGACGGAAGAGAAGGGGGTACATCTCACGGCAAGCGCGAACTCATGTATCCTTTTAGCCTTGGGCAACGTGCTCCCCAAGCTTTCTCTTTTCTCTTTGTCATTGCACAACTCCAAAATGGGTCACAGCCACCCTTCAATCAGCTGCCACAAAGCCAAAATCCTAGACATTTCTTTCCGGGAGTCTAGTCATAACACTCTGGAAATGACTAGACCGAGGTCTGACCAAATTTGAACAAAAATTCCCCATGCGGGTTACAAATGCAGCCGCCCTACGACACCCTGATGAGAAGGGTCCTAAGTTCATAGGCGCGTCGAACAACTGATAGAGCCGCTTGGGCACCTTTGAGAACGTCTCGATATGCCCATGTAAGGCCAACAGGAGCCCCGGAGGCCTCGCATCGGGGCCTCTGAAAGCGGGACCCCCATTTGCATCACCAAAGCAAAAACTCTCCACGAGTTGCCCAGGCGACCCGAAACTGAAGAGCATGCGTCACAAACACTTCCTTTTACCCGTGCTTACAAATCGCTAGTAATCCCATGACTTACTAATGATGTCAGGATCACAGGTACAACAAATACAAGAACTACGGTGGACTCTGATTTCCGACCCCTCGGGATACGTAGGCGCTCTACCCCAGAGCTCGAGTCCCTCATCGCATGACCGGGGCATCCCCAGCAAACTACAATCGCCCCTGTGATAAAGCCGGCACCTGGCAGAGCAACAAGCAATCGCCCTAGCAGCAAAGCCGGCTTCCGGCAGATCAAACACACCGCCACCCCAGGGGTAGAGCACCGACGAAGCAACTTCATCGCGATGCGCATGGAACCCCAAGGGGCATCTCCTCCTTAACGGAATCATATCTGTCTCACGCGACAGGTCGTGCTATCGATACGCCGGAAGTCGTCGAGGGGTGCGCCGCACCGCCCAAACCAACGGTGTTCAAAGAAGGACAAACGATAGGAGATCATCATCAGTCACCGCGCATGAGGCGGTTCAGACCCAAACCCCAAGCGAGCCATATCGCACAACGTTTTCCGCAAATTCCAAATTTTAAATTCCTGTTTCGGGTCCATCCCGGCTTTTAAATTTATGTTCAGGTCTATCCTGGCCCCTCGGGTCCATCCCGGCTTTTAAATTTCTGTTCAGGTCTATTCTGGTCACATTCGGGTCCATCCCGGTCATTCAGGTCCATCTTGGTCTCACTCAGCTCCTTCCGATCATTCAGGTCCTTCCGGTCTAAATTCCGGTCACTCAGGTCCTCCCGGTCGTTCGGGCTCATTCGGCCTAATTTTCATTCGTTCGGGTCCGCCCGGTCTAAATTCCGGTCATTCGGTTCTGTCCGATCTATATTCCGGTCATTCGGATCCTTCCGGTCTAAATCCCGGTCACTCAGGGTCCATTCGGTCAAAATTCCGGTCATTCGGGTCCACTCGGTCTAAATTCCGGTCATTCGGGTCCATCCGGTCTAAATTCCGATCATTCGGGTCTATCCCGGTCACATTCAGGTCTATCCTGGTCCATGCATTCGGGTCCATCCCGGTCACATTCAGGTCTATCCTAGTTCATGCATTCGGGTCTATCCCGGTCATTCAGGTCCATCCTGGTTCATGCATTCGGGTCCGTCCCGGTCACATTCAGACCTATCCTGGTTCACGCATTCGGGTCCATCCCGGTCACATTCAGGTCTATCCTGGTTCAGGCATTCGGGTCTATCCCGGTCATTCAGGTCCATCCTGGTTCACGCATTCGGGTCCATCCCGGTCACATTCATGTCTATCTGGTTCATGCATTCGGGTCTATCCCGGTCATTCAGGTCCATCCTGGTTCACGCATTCGGGTCCATCCCGGTCACATTCAAGTCTATCCTGGTTCATGCATTCGGGTCTATCCCGGTCATTCAGGTCTATCCTGGTTCATGCATTCGGGTCTATCTCGGTAATTCAGGTCTATCCTGGTTCAGGCATTCGGGTCTATCCAGGTCATTCAGGTCTATCCTGGTTCACGCATTCGGGTCTATCCCGGTCACATTCAGGTCTATCCCGGTTCATAGGCATTCGGGTCTATCCCGGTTCTAATTTCCCGCACAATATCCCAATGTATCCAAGCAAGGCGCGAGCAGCCACGGGGGAGCGGCATCAGAGCAGTCGCCGGGCCCCAAAAAGGGGGTGCTTCTTATAATCTTTGGCTACATCCTCTAACCGAGCATGCAACCAAAAAGGGGCAAGCTGTCAGCACCCCATTTTGGCCCACCGGCTTCCTACACGAGAATCCCCGACCAAAGACCAGGTTACTATTCATCACCCGGCAATCAGAGGCGAACGTGCGGTCACAGAGTCATGAACGACAGGAGAAGAGCTGGGTCCATTAGAAAAGCAGAAGAGAGCCATCAGAAGAACGAACGAACAAGGAATCCCCAAAACGACGGGGCTGGCACTGTGGCACTATTCATCATCGAGTCACCGAAGCACCGAAAGGTGCCCAATATGGGACTCCAAAAATCCCTCAAAGTGCCAAAGTGACCAACTGTCAGCACCCCATTCTGGCCCACCGGCTCCCCACACGAGGATTTCCGACCGAAGCCCGGGGCACTATTCATCATCCGGCAATCAAAGGCGAACGCGCGGTCACGGAACCACGAGCAATAGGAGAAGAGCATGGTCCACCGAGAAAAGCGAAGGAGAGCCATCAGAAGAACGAATGAAAGAGGAATCCCGAAAACAACGGAGTTGGCGCTGTGGCACCATTCATCACTGAGTCACCGAAGCACCGAAAGGTGCCCAATATGGGACTCCACAAATTCCTCTCAGTGCCAAAGCGACCAATGACACGTCCGGGCGCATTTCCGGGACATTCTGCTTAAGCAGGGACACCCCGATCCCCCACGGACGCCTTTTCTGACAGAGCTTCCGGGGTTCGCTCCACTGACAAGCAAACGGCCCCTCAAAGCGGGCCTACAGGCACCCAGGGACCATCAAAGTCGGGGAACAAGCTTCAGATGACCTTTCGGAACCCGACTCGGCCTCTCGAGGGACGTCTCAGTGGTCATGAACGTCTCCCGGCGAGCCTTCGGGAATTTCCACGGAAAACAGAGACCACAACGATCTCTGAGCGCCTCACAATAACCCCGAGCACCTCAAGGCATTCAAGGCACACTGAGAAAATCCCGGTCAAAGTCCCTAGGTCTTCCCGGGCCTACGGTCCCCGACCAAGGACAACGAGCCAATGATCACCGACGGGGCAAACGGATCGCCGAAACGAATGAAAGAGTGCACAAAGGTCAATCGGGGTCGACGGACGCTAAACTACGCTCCGAACGTCCAAACGGGGCAAAACCGACTCCCGAGGCGCCGAGTCGCCCGAGTGCTCGTTCGCATGACGCATGGCGATATTAGGCTCATCCAAATCCTCGTAGTCCAAGCATTCCAAATCTTCAAATTAATTGGACATCGGAGATCGGATGCAAGCTCAATCAAGTCTCAAGCGTTTGCCGGCTTTTCTCCTAATCGGATGGGACCCACAGCCAAGCCAAGCCAAGCCATCAAGCCGCGGCTTAACCCCAAGCCACGGCTCAACCCTCGGCTCGGACTAGACAACCTAAGCCGCGGCTCAAGCCCTCTCACCCATCGGCTCCAATGCTCTCCCACCACACATTTTGAATTTTCCCCCCATCCATCACCTCCCTCCATCCATCCATCACCTCCCTCCATCCATCCATCACATCCATCACCCCTCTTGCTTCCCCTACACTCAATGTGACACTTTCCCTTCCCTAAACCCTTCTTAAAATTCGGCAGCCACATTAGGGTCCCCTTAACCGCAATTAAATTCCCTCAATCAAGCCATTAGTCATTCCTTTATAAGCCTTTGCACCATTAGACTTAAGGACTTCTTCAATTTCACTCTCTCTCAAGCCAATCTCTCTCAAGAACTCTCTCAAACCTCAGCCCATCCCCTCACTTCCGTCCACCCTTTGCCAAGGCCGAAACCGGCCAAAACCGCCGGAAAACCACCCGGTATTCCGGTAACCACCCGACCCGACTTAACCCAAAAATTCTCAAACTTCATAGCCTACATATTTCCTACCCCCTAAGTCCATTTCCGGACTTGGATTTTCGATTTGAGGTCCCCAAGACCCCGTTTCAGCCGAAATTGCAATCGGGTCCCGAGACCCTCACCGCGCGTACCGAACACTAACGGCGTGCCATTTCATCCCACGACCTCGGAGAGTCGTGCCATCACATTTAAAGGGTTCCTCACAACCCTCACCCTCTCTCGTGAAGAGGTGGTCACGATCCGAGGGCCGACCCACCGTGCACGACCTCCGTTTTGCCCATTCTTACTAACCGGGTTTCTGTGTTTTCACTGAAACTTCTCTCATCATTTCCGACTTATTCAGGGTTCGGCACGCTCGGAGCTTTCCGTGCCCACCTAGATCTGCCTCTTAGGAGTCCAACGAGCCCGACCTTGCACCGTTCCGTGATCGGAGCGAGCGTGCCAAGCCGTTTTCCCGTGGTTGCCGCAGCCGCGCCCACCCGGGTCGCCTGCTGCCCTTCGCCCTAACCGAGTCTTGCGACTCTCAAGGCCACTTCCCCGACTCTTTTCCTCGCACACCGAGGCTAGGTAACATCTTTTTACGACTTAGAGATGCTAGGATCCTTGATATTGGTTTACATGAAATGTTAAAATAGATTAAAGACTCGGAATGCATGCAAGTTCCCATTTTTCTTTCGGATCTATCTATTTCATGCATTTTCATGCAACGTACATCCATCATCTTTTCATGCACGACCTTGCCGTGTCTACACGATGTCCAAGTTCGCATGTCATGACGGGAAACAACCCGGATCCGGAGGGAAGAGGTCCCCTTGGCCACGGGTTGAGCCATGGGACTCACGGCCGAGTCTCTAGGGAGAGACCCGTGAGCTCCCTTGGCCCACCCGTGGCTAGATAGGTCTCCTCCTTCCCGGAAGAGGGTTGGTTCCCGTGTTTCCTTTACCGTCGAGCATGGATAACGTGATAGCATGACGGGAAAAGGCCCGAATCGGGGCCGGAGAAGTCTTCCCGACTCATGTGGGCCATGGAAGCTCACGGCCTCCCTTGGAGGAATAGGGCCGAGAGCTTCCTCGGACCACACGAGTCCGGGAGGTTTTCTTCCGTCTCGAGATGGGTCGGTTCTCGTGTTTTATTTACTTCGTTATCATTCGAGTCAAGATCGTCTTGTTATTTCCGTTTAAATGTCTCGATTCATGCACGTTCGTGTGATTCCATGCAATTATGTTGTGGTGGTATCGAAGTTACTAAAACATGCGTTATTATCGTGGTTGATGTATTGTGTATGCAAGAAACGATTAGAACCGGTGCGGGAGATCTCTCAAAATCCGAGACAAATCAAGGGCCATTCTGCCCCTACCTTCGGGGAGTGGCCGAGAGTCCACGGATTCCTCCCGGGTTTAAGGCGACCTCCCTAGTCGTTTCGGATCGCTCCTTGGAATTGGGTGTCTTAATATTCGGGTCTTAACATTAGCTATATGGTGGTTACGTGACCGGCGTGTTGATTGTGGATAATCACTCACCGAACCCGATGCCTATGATGTTGGACCATCATCATCGAATAATTTCACAAACGGGAAAGTGGGACGAATCATTCGATTAACCAAATCATTCGGACTAAATAATTGAGTTAATCGAACCCCCAATTTGTAAACGCATCGACGACTTATGGAATGGTGAGAATGCCCTTAAAAATTCACAATTTCAAAATACCGAGTCGTGTGACACGTATAGGATTGAGGTCTAGGGAGTACTCACATGCCATGACTCGAGTCCGGGCCCGATTTGAGGCGGCCCGAGTCGGGGCACGAGAGTCCTTCTTAGACCCCTTCGTGTGACACGATCTCCGATTTATACATAAACATCACGATTTTATTATCCAAGGGCATAATTATCATTCTTTGATTCACCGATACCCTAGGCAATAGGAAGTCGGAAACACCTCGATCTATGGACGAAAAAGGGCTACCCGTTCGGACATGAGTCTCATTCGCGCGGCCTATTCCGTCCATTTTCGGTGTTTCTGTCTCCCTATTGTAGATTCAGTGGGGAGCATTTTATTTCAGATATAAAACACGAACAATCGGATTAATCGTACACTCGACTTAATCAAACACTAGATAATGGATAGGCGGAATGATAGATTCCATTTTAGAGTCAAGACATGAGTTGGGCTAAATTCGGTGAAGCCACAGTGACACTTAACTGAATAAGCGTCTTAAAACGAACACACACATGTAATCGACTTAGAACCCCATCCCAATCCACCACTTATGCTTGCCTAGGATAGATACATTGTTTGTTAATCAACCCCGGCTAATAACTGATTAAATCACGTACATTCGGCCTAATACACAATTCGTTTGTATTCACTGACACTTATCAGTTGTTGTCAGTTGCTTCCTGTATCGTGTCAGTTACATTAGTTTTCTTCTGTTTTGTTCTTGCTTTTGATGATTTATTGCGGTTCGGGCCTGAACCCATAGGTCACGTGTTGCACGGGGTCCAACGCCCCTAAGTCACCGAACACGAGGTCCAACGCCTCTTCATTCACCAAGCGCGTGCAACCCGAGTGCGGAATGGGATCTAGCCTCGAGTCACCATCGCACTCCAAATATGGCCTATGTGGAAGGCAATGTGGATTGGATGTGTGAAATGCGTTTAGATATCACCCGGGAGCTCGATCGGTCCAACGGTTACAGTGGAAACTAATCGGTTCTCCTGCAAACCGTCGGTTCGATTGGACCCGACCCCCGGCTCTTTGAGCCCGCGTTGCCTTAATTTGTTTATCGGTTATTCAAAACATACGGCGAGCTGGAGTGGAATATTGGCCCAATGCAAACCGATCGAGATCCATTTATTTCATTCGGTTGTATTCTGTAATTATTCGAGTGTACGTTGCGTGGATCTTATTTGTACATTTATTCATATACTTGTAAGGATCCCCGATCGGTGAGCAAGAGGTCCGAGTGTCGAATCGGTTAAGTCGGTCTATCGTCACCAAGGGATGAGTAGGCTCGAATAATCATGGTCTTAGTTCGCGCAGGGAATCGACCGTCACGGTTCGAAGAACTGTAACGCTAAGATAGCGAACCGATTCCTTGACTCACAAGCCTACTCATCTTTCGGATTCTTGGTCCAACTCAATCGATTCATCGATTTTACGGTGTCAAAACGGGCTAGTCAAGTGCGACCCTAAATCACGCGGTGAATAAACAAAATGGCAAGCCTAGCAAGCTAGAGTACCGAAAGGGCGTGCGGGATATAGGCCCGCACGTAATAGAACCCCCGAATTCGGAATTTTCGGTTCCGTACGACCATTGCCTTAGCATTTAGGTGTACCCCGTACCCCTAGACCCGGGTAACTTGCCGGCCCTCGACCTTCAGGTCGTAAAATGGCAAGTGGCGACTCCTTCTCACGTGCGTCCGTCGCGCGTCCCCGGGAAGGTGGACACTCCCAAGCCGCGTTTGCTTAGGCGCGCGCATGCGTGCCCCGACGAGATTAAATTCGGGTGCGCACAGCTTGGCGACTCCACTGGGGACTTAGAGGGTTCGGGCTCGTTCCCGCTTGTTTGTTTGCTTGTCTATTTACCGATTTTCGCATTTCCCGCTTATCTACTTTACGCATCTTATTTCCCGCACATGCATTGCACATCATACTAGATTCTTAGGGACCTTGTCCGACATCCCACGGGCACCAATATAGGAAGCTAGGTTAGTCAGAGGTTCCGAGTATGGGAACGGATCGAGTCGGCTATGCCACCGAACCGGCCCCCAAAGATCCTCGCTCGATTTCAAGGAATTCACACCCTTGAGTCGAGAGCCCCCATCCCTAGTTAGCAGTTCTCCCAGTAGCACCAAAAACCATGCATACACAGGGACTGTCATGCTGGACCAATTTTTAACTCCATGCCGTCAACCGACCCCAAGTCGAGTCCTTGAGTCAGCCCGTAGTTTTTTTTTTAGGACGGGCATTTTTGCTGTTTTTATAAGAAAGAGCGATGTATACTGTAAAGAACACAACTATAGTTTATCTTTCCGCACTGCATACATTTTTTCGAAAAACCTAGGACATTACATTGATTTGATCCTAAAAATGTTAAGCCGACATCTCCCATCTAGGTAAGGATGGACCGCCCGGCTCCAGGTCTTAGGCTCGAAGCAATCACACCGCCAAGGCAAGACATCATGCGCATCTGGAGGACTCTCCGACCGGTGGACCACGCATTCATCCAGGACATCATCGGAGACGTGGTCATGCTCACCGAGACCCCGGTAGACTGGATCTTCTTGAGGACTGCCACCGAATTTTGGGATCCCGAGCACGCAGTATTCAACTTCCAGGGTACGGAGTTAGCTCCTACGATAGAGGAATACACGGCACTCATCCAGAGGCCCACACCCACGACCCAAGGCATATTCAGGCCCAACCCGTTCACAACCATCCAGGGTCAGCTCTCTGCTCTTCTCCGCATACCCGCTCAAGACTTCCACGAGGAGCTTCATCAAAGGTGGGATCAAGGCATCAGGATTGCATGGCTCTCCGATTGGACGCTCCTCCGCGCAATGACGCCTACTACGGCTTCCTATCAGTGCGATGCTTGCCACGGATTCCTGCTCTTGATCTTTGGCACCCTCCTGTTCCCGTACTCGCCGAACCTCATCGACGGGGCTATAGCCCAAGTCATCCTCCAAGCGGTAGGAGGCCATAGTTATGTGGAGGCTTTGCTAGCCGAGACCGTTCGGTCTCTTGACTATGTCAGGGAGGTTCGGCGTGGAAGGATGAGAAGATCTCCGCACTTGCTACAGATTTGGCTTCTAGCTCATGTCCGCCCGTTCTGCACGTCACATCCGTTCTCCTACATCGCCGACGAGCGCTCGCTGATCGAACGCTTGGCACCGGTCATCCCGCCTCCCGAGCATAGCTTCTCGGAATGGAGGCGCTTTTGGCGCGAGCTGACGCCCTCACGATTCCTTTGGGTCGCCCGATGGAACCTCGGCGGCCCCATGATCACGGGATGTCCCGGAATCGTGGGAGTTCCCCTCCTCAGCCATTTGGGGAGCACCCTCATATTTCCCGGCCGAGTAATCAGACAACTCGGCGGCCTACAGGACATTCCCGCCGAGGCGGACCGTCTACCTTTCCGTCTCCAATGGGCCGACTCCACGTCCACAGCCCCCGATAGGTTCCTACAGATTCGGGAGATCCGCCATCAGCGGGATGCTAGCACCATACAGCGCCTGTATTTCCCCGAGCATCCTACCGACGAGGAGCGAGCATTTTCTGCCACCTCAGCATACGTAGCCAAGTTCTACCCGCAAGGATCGACACCACCACAACGGCCTCAGGCCGCCCCGACTCCCCGCGCTACATCCACCCTCGCTCCCAAAGCCGAGAGTTCTATCCAAGCGGCCATGCACACGGAGCTACGGGCCGTCAGGGAGGAACGGGATAGGCTCCGTTGCGAGCTTGTCGACGCCCGCACAGAGGTCGCGGACTACAGGGAGGTTCAGACACAGCTGACTCGAGCACGCGCCCGGGTCGCACACTTAGACCGGGAGATGGCCCGCTTGGACGCGGAGTTGGATCGAGTGCATAAGAGGGCGCGCAACCTCGCCCATCCTTAGGATTAGTAGGCGCACTCATTTTTGCCCTCGCTCGGACCCACGCCGCTTTCGAGCGGCCACCGAGCGCAAAGGGATGTCGGCTTTACATTTGTGTTCCTTTCCTTTCTTCCGAATGTTCTATTTTGTAAAACCGTGGAACTTGGAGCCAATCAATGTAATGACATTAGTGTTTTGAAAGCTCATGCATCTCATACATTTTGTCATTTTACTTAATTCCGCACTCATCATTTGAGATATTGGTGTCTGTCCTTACACATTCTTGGAATCTAGGTGATTATAACTGGCGTCACATCGCTACCCGACTCGTCAACGTCTCAGAATGGCGGAAGGAGATCACGTCGATATTTCCGAAGAAGTCAACCCTTCGGTCCCGACCCTCTCTCAACCACCGCAGACACACGCCCTGCCCCCTCTTACTCCCGCAGGCGTACTCCCCGCATACCCTGGCGCCCTTCCGACGCATCTCCCGCCTCCGGCACCTTCAGGGGCGCCTCTCCCACCGGCCTCACCAACATCCACCGCCACCAATGACCAAGCCCGTATTGCGGCCCTCGAGGGCTTGTCAACCAAATGGCCACTAATATGGCAGAGCTGCTCGCCTTGCTCAGAGGACCTAACCGGGCCTCCTCGAGTTCTACTCCTCCCCCGGGACCGGGACCAACAGTCGATCCGATCCCGTGGGCTCCACCGATCCAAGCCCCGGAGAACGTTGAAGCTCCCGCACCGCCAACGCTGTATACGTCTATGGTCCCCCCTTTCACAAGTCAATTTCCGCCACCGCCGGCCCCTTCGGTAGTCCCTCTTCCATCGGCTACCTTCCTATCCGCGGAGCACATCCTGTCTGCACCTCCACCTGCTCCCATACCGGCTCCGGCTATGATCTACACGGCACCTCCGCCGACGGTTTTCCCGGCAACCACCGCATCTGCTCCAACTCATCCTCAAGCCACGGAGCTTCCTCCCTATCCAATTCTGCAGCCTCACGCCGGCCTCTCCTATCAGGCACCGCCCCCCATAAACACCACCTTCCACGAACCGGGCACGCCAACTCACGCGGCCCAGTTCGCCTCCCCAACGCATTTCTTCCCCGAGGCTGACACCGAACAGGAGCGTAGGCTGAAGCGAATGGAGGAAACGATACGGGCCCTGCAAGCGAACGATGTCCGCCCCGACGCCCGCTTTGGCGACTGTAGCCTATTCCCGGGCATGCGCCTGCCCCCGAAGTTTAAGGTTCCAGAGTTCAAGACCTATGAAGGCACGACGGATCCACGCCACCATCTCCGTCATTACCGAGGAAAGATGTTACAATATTGGGAATACGAGGAGTTTGTCATCCACTCCTTCCAGGATAGCCTGTCGGGATCGGCCCTCGATTGGTTCATGTCACTGAAGGCTGAGGATATCCCGACGTGGGAGGATCTCTCCCGGAAATTCACCGACCAATACCGATATTGCGCGGAGACGCCTCCTACTCTTCTAGAGTTGAGCACGAAAGAAATGGCGCGGGGCCAAAAGTTCAAGGAGTATGCCGCCAAGTGGCGTGCCCAAGCTGCAAAGCACATTCCCCCGATCAGCGAGGCGCAGCAGATCCAGCTGTTCCACTCCACGCTCAGAGGAGTTCACACCTGTTGGCGCACACTTCATCGTTCTCCGACCTCATCGAGGCCGGAAAGAAATTGGACTTGGGCATCAAGCTCGGAAGAATGGAGGACCCCACCAGCAAAGGAGAGGAGTCATCTAAGAAGGTCCCCGCGACCTCATCATCCTCAAGCGGGAGAAGGGGAAAGGAAATTTCGGTGAATACCGTCAACACCGCGCAACAGACCCCCCAGCAATATTCGATGAACTACACGGCGGCGCCTCCCGTAGCTCCCTCATACACCCCGCAGGCACCCCAATATCGGTCTCAAGCCCCTACCCAATCAATCTACTATTCCGCACTGCCACCTCCACCCCTACCTGCGGTGTCATCGCCCGTCGTCCATCATTATGCCCCTGCTCCATCTCAAGCCCCTCAATATCAACCTCCGGCACCTAGGACTACTCAGCCGGCGCAACGGGCCCCGCCCCCGCAAGGTCAACAGACCGGTGCAGCGCAACCACGACCCCGCAAACAGTACCCGGCCCTGCCGGTCCCACTTTCCCACATCTACCGGCAAATCCGTGACAAGGTTGGGACAACGACGCCTAGCCCAAGCTTTGATCCCACCATCCAAGATCAGAGCAAGCGATGCGAGTACCACCAAGGGGCACCAGGACACACCATAGACAACTGCTGGAAGTTGAGGGAGAAGATTCAAGAGATGATCGATGCGAAGGAGCTCGTATTCAATGCTGTAAGGTCTCCGAACGTACAGGCCAATCCTCTTCCTGACCATGGGTCGGCTCCGAGGCCTTCCATTAACATGATCACCGTGTGCACGTCAAGCGAGGACGAAGGCAAACAAGATGGGTTCTCTCCCGTTGTGATTGAATACGTACCGACGGAAATTGCAGTCGGGTTCACCGGGGTAGACGCGCCTCATGCCCCGCTTGTCATAGACGTCCCCACTCGGGAGCCATACTCGAGCGATAGGGTCCCCTGGACCTATGAGGGAAGTGTCGGGAGGCTAGAGCAACAATTCGGTGTCATGGGCATAACCCGCTCAGGGCGGCTATATGAGAACCCGGCGACCACCGACAAAGGGAAGGCGCCCGTCACCGGGGAGGAGGCGAGGCCTAGCGCCCTGCCTGCTTCGTCCAAGAAAGTGACAGAGGAGGAGGCCGAAGCCTTCATGAAAGCCATCAAAGCAAGCGAGTATAAGGTGGTGGAACAGATGGCCAAATCTCCAGCCCACATCTCATTGCTCGCCCTCCTACTCAACTCGGAACCTCACAGGGAGGCCCTCATGCGGGTCCTCACGGCTGCGCAAGTCCCCAAAAGGACGCCCCCGG
The DNA here is from genome assembly GCF_007655135.1 of Punica granatum. Lineage (NCBI taxonomy): Eukaryota > Viridiplantae > Streptophyta > Magnoliopsida > Myrtales > Lythraceae > Punica > Punica granatum. The sequence goes on from NC_045132.1 coordinate 10,897,433, forward strand.
ACCGGATAGAGGAAACTATCAACTCTATTTTCTCCAACACCATCTCGTTTTCGGACGATGAGCTCCCTTCCGAAGGATGCACACATTCCCGGGCACTGCACATCGTCTGCAAGTGCAACAACCATATCGTGGGCCGGGTCATGATCGACAACGGTTCCGCGCTCAACGTATGCCCGGTGACCACTTTGAAGCAGATGAATGTGGATCTCAACCGCATCCGTCCTAACAAAACCGCGGTCCGGGCCTTCGATGGTTCGAGGAGAGAGGTAAACGGTGAGATCGACCTCCTCATAGATATCGGCCCATGCTCCTTCAGCGTCACATTCCAGGTATTGGATATCCCAAACGCCTTCAGCCTACTCCTTGGAAGGCTCTGGATCCACTCGGCTGGCGCTATCCCATCCTCACTGCATCAGAGGGTGAAATTCATCGTCGAGGAGAAGATCATCATGGTTAAGGGTGAGGAGGATTACACCATCTATAAGGAGACGGCGGTTCCCTACATCAGTGTCGGGGATGACGAAAACCTGCCCTTCCACTCCTTTGAGACCGTCTCCGTTATTCGGGATTACGGAAAGGTCGGGCCGTCCCGCGCCGACCGCATGATAGGGAAGGTCCTTATGCGCCATAATTACATTCCCGGTACCGGACTTGGGGCGCGCGGGCAAGGAATCAATCGCCCCATTGAAGTCGAAGCGTACAAGCATAGGAGGGGACTTGGCTTTCGCCCCTCCTGCCATGAAATCATCGAGGCCCGCCGGGGCAATCACCTCCACCGCCTCGCCACGCACTATGGTAGGCTCCACAGGGGCATTCCAGTCCCCCCGCTGTCACATTTCTTCCCCGGGCCTCCACTCATCATCGGGAGCACCTCTGACGGCCCTTCCTCGGACTTCGACGACGCGACTGACACCTTGCCAACCGTGTATGCCGTCACCGAGGAGATTCCTTCAGGGGTTCACATCCGCCCGGCGCAGGAAGACGAGGAGCTTAACAATTGGACCTCAGTCCTGCGCTACTCGGCTGCGATCGCCGATGTGTAAGATTTATCTATGTATGAGATGTTTCCCGCGTGTCGGCGTAGCCGTAGGCCACATGACGGAAGAGGGAACTCTGTTATGGCTTCGTGATCCTCACTATCAATGAATTCCCTCTATGCATTTTTTTTTGAATCCTTGTCTATTCCACTCTCTCTTCCTTACTCTTTTGTTCATATCATTCTAAATTTCTCTAAGACAATTCTTTCAATTCTCCAGGCTCCACTCGAATCCAAATCTTCGATGCGTTGATTCGAACCCATCCGAAGAAAGTCTCGGAGAGCCCGGACCCATATACTTCGAGGAAGGGCTCGACGAAGACAGTCTAGTGCCTGAGATAGAAGAGAGTTTGCGCCGCCTCGAGGATCGCCAACTCACCTCGCTCGAGCCAACAGAAGAGATCAACGTGGGTACTCAAGAGGAGCCCCGCATCCTAAAGATCGGCACAAGCCTCGACCCAACACAACGGGTCCGAATGATCGATTTCTTGACCAAGTATCAAGAAGTTTTTGCCTGGTCCTACGCCGACATGCCGGGGCTAGACCCGTCAATAGTGAAGCACTTCCTCCCGCTAGACACCGAGAAGTTCCCGCCCAAACGACAACAATTGCGACGGCAACGGGCAAGCCTCCTTCTCCGCATCAAGGAGGAGGTTGTCAAGCAGATCAACGCGGGCTTCCTCGAGGTCTGCAATTATTCTGAATGGGTTGCAAACATCGTGCCGGTGGAGAAGAAAGATGGAAGGGTGCGAGTCTGCGTCGACTATCGAGACCTCAATAAGGCCAGCCCCAAGGACAACTTTCCCTTGCCCCACATCGACATACTAGTTGACAACACGGCGCGCCACTCTCAGTTTTCTTTCATGGACGGCTTCTCTGGATACAATCAAATTCGGATGGCCGAGGAAGACAAGATCAAGACGACATTCACTACCATGTGGGGAACCTTCTGTTATCGCGTCATGCCTTTCGGTCTCAAGAACGCCGGGGCAACTTATCAGAGGGCTATGGTCACATTGTTCCACGACATGATGCATAAGGAAGTCGAGGTCTATGTTGACGACATGATTGCCAAGTCCAAAGAAGGAGAGGACCACCTCGTTAATCTGAAGCGTCTCTTCGACCGCTTAAAAGAGTACAAGCTTCGGCTCAATCCGGCGAAATGCACGTTCGGCGCTCGATCGGGAAAATTACTAGGATTCGTGGTCAGCGAGCGCGGCATCGAAGTAGATCCCGATAAAGTCAAGGCGATCAAGGAGCTTCCTCCGCCATCTTCGGTCCGCGAAGTACGAGGCTTCTTGGGGCGGCTGAATTACATCGCACGATTCATTGCGAACTTGACAGACAAATGCCAACCACTCTTTCGCTTGCTCCGCAAGAACGCGGCGATCGAATGGGACGAAGAATGTCAGAAGGCCTTTGACACCATCAAGGCATACCTGGTCCAACCGCCGGTATTGGTCCCGCCTACACCAGGCCGTCCCCTCGTACTCTACCTAACGGTGCGTCGTCAATCATTAGGATGCATGCTGGGACAGGAGGAGGAGTCCACGCACACGGAACGCGCGATCTACTATCTGAGCAAAAAGTTCACCGATGGAGAGTCAAATTATCCGGAAATCGAGAAGATGTGCTGTGCGTTGGTGTGGGTCATGCAAAGGCTCCGACAATACACGCTTTATCACACGGTCCGCTTGCTATCAAAGGCGGATCCCCTGAAATATTTGCTCGACAGTCCCTCCTCCACGCGCAACCTCGCCAAATGGCGTTGTCAATTGACGGAATACGATATCGAGTACGTGTCCCGCACTTCGGTCAGGGGCAAGCGATCGCGGATCATTTAGCAGAATTCCCAATTGAAGACCACACACCCATAAACCCCGACTTCCCGGATGAGGGAATCCTCCGAGTAGACGACGAGGGAGAGGAGCCGGGATGGAAGATGTATTTCGACGGTGCTGTCAATTCCACGGGATCAGGCATCGGCGCGGTACTGATATCCCCGGACGGGCGCTATTACCCGGTAGCGGCAAAGATCGACTTTCCCTGCACCAATAATGTGGCTGAGTACGAGGCATGTATTCTCGGCCTCCAAGCGGCGATTGATTTCAAAGTAAAAGAGCTCGAAGTGTTCGGTGACTCCATGCTCACTATCTTCCAGACGCTGGGGCAATGGAAGACGAAAGACGCGAAACTAGTGCCGTATCACGAGTACCTCGAGAAGTTAACCGAGAACTTCGAGGACATCTCATTCACCTATACTCCGCGCATGACAAATCAATTCGCGGACGCGCTTGCGACGCTCGCCTCCATGGTGAGCATCACGAGGGAGAACCTTATCGAGCCCCTCGAGATCGAGATAACAGAAGGACCGGCACATTGCAACACGATTGGAGCATCCGAGGCGAAGCCGTGGTACGAAGACATCAAGAACCTTCTGCGAACCGGCCAATACCCCCCATTCGCCGACCGCCGCGATCGGAAGACTCTCAGACGCCTCACGATACACTATTTCTTGAGCGGCGAGATACTTTACCGCCGCTCCTTCGACTCCACACTCCTCCGGTGCATCGACGAGCACGAATCGCGACGTCTCATGGAGGAAGTGCACAGGGGAAACTGTGGACCTCACATGAACGGCCTCATGCTCGCTAAGAAGATCATGCGCCTGGGTTATTATTGGTCTACCATGGAGACTGATTGTGTGAAGCATGTCAGGCATTGCCACCGATGTCAGGTCTACGCCGATCAAATCAAAGCGCCGCCCAACGAATTGCGCCCCATGACGGCACCATGGCCTTTTTCAATGTGGGGAATGGATGTGATCGGCCCGATCAACCCCAAAGCGTCCAACGGTCACGTGTTCATTTTGGTGGCAATTGACTACTTTACCAAGTGGATCGAAGCCATCACTCTTGCGTCAGTCACCGCAAAGGCCGTGGCCCGTTTTCTCAGACGCGACGTCATCGCCCGATACGGGGTCCCTGCGACAATCATCACGGACAACGCCAAGAACCTGAACAACAAGGTCATCGACGAGCTTTGTGCACAATTCAAAATCCGACACCGCAATTCCACCCCGTACCGTCCCCAAATGAACGGTGCGGTGGAAGCGGCGAATAAGAACATCAAAAAGATCATCGAAAAAATGACGGTGAACTATAAGGATTGGCACGAGATGCTCCCCTATGCACTCTTGGCGTACCGTACGTCCATACGGACCTCAACCGGGGCCACCCCGTACTCACTAGTCTATGGCATGGAGGCCGTGCTCCCAATCGAAGTAGAGATCCCTTCCATGAGGATTCTTGCCGAGGCCGAGCTCGAAGAAGCGGAATGGGCAAAGCAGCGGTACGAACAGTTAAATTTCATTGATGAGAAGAGGCTGAAAGCGCTATGCCACGGACAGTGCTATCAACAAAGAATGGCTCGAGCCTTCAACGCAAGAGTCCGCCACCGCGATTTCAACCCCGGCGACCTCGTCTTAAGGAAAGTCCTACACGTCACGCCGGACTCTCGAGGGAAGTTCTCGTACAAATACGATGGCCCTTTTGTCGTCAAAGAGGTTTTCTCCGGAGGAGCGGTCATCTTGAGCGACATGGACGGCACTGAAAATGCCCTTCCCGTCAACGCTGACGCCATTAAGAAGTATTATCCGTGAACACTTGTGTATTCTTTATTCTTCGGGCTCCGCGCCCCTTTCATTGTAAGACATTTCTATTTCCGTGGACGAGCTTCAATTCCCACAATCTGTCCAACACTAAGCTTTCTTGAGAGAAAAATAAATTTTCCCGCTAGGTCGAAAACCTCCTTGAGGCGGCCTAGGCAAAAACTAGGGAATGAGTGGCACGACTTAAAATCCCGCAAAAGGGGGGGTCGTGGCAAAAGGAGAGCACAAATCACTCCCTCGCTAGGTCGAAAACCTCTTTGAGGCGGCCTAGGCAAAAGTTAGAGGACCCGAGGGGTACGATCCCACCCAAACATGGAGAATCGTAGCAAAAGGTGAGCATTCATGTGAGAGAAATTAAATAAAATACCCCGCTAGGCTGTTGCACATCCCGCGGCCTAGGCAAAAGTTAGGGGAAAAATGTCGGCTTGACCACGAAAGAAAAGCGACACTCTCCCTGTGAAGCTACACCGAGTAGTGGTTCGGCACTCTCCGACGCAAGCAAACTCTCTTCAACTCTCCAAGCTCGAGACACGCTTCGAAATGGGGGTCGAATCAACGTATCCTTGACTTGGAGGATCCCATAAGATCCCTCCTCTTACCTTTACGCACAATTCCACGGGCTACCCGTTTCTAAAAAGCCATTCTTCGATAGGGACACGACCACCCTACAATGGTCACCGATATCAAATCCCCGACGCATCTTTACATAGATTCCTCTTACGTATGCCTGTCTCGCCGATAAGTGCACTGACGCCCTTTGTAGGTTCCTTCATTCCATGCACAGGTGTGATCGGGAATCCCAGGAGGCATCTCCTTCTTGACGAACGCATTTGGCTTGTGCGGCAGATCGGGGCACCGAACCAAACGAGGGCATGATAAGGAACCCTTCCGACCCGACTCAAGGAAACGACAAATGACAAGCTCAACCTGGAATGGGACAATCTGCCCCTGCCGACGTCCCCGACGAACCGCTTAGCATCCTTTCCCGCCCTTACTTCCTCTCGCTCTCTCTACTTTATTGCTTTCCACGGGTTTCGGCCTAGTAACTTTACTGCTTTCAGGACTTCGCGTCCCCGGACTTTGCGTCCGGTTACTGCTTTCCGGACTCCGCGTCCACTTTACTGCTTTCAGGACTTCACGTCCCCGGACTTTGCGTCCGGTTACTGCTTTCCGGACTCCGCGTCCACTTTACTGCTTTCAGGACTTCGCGTCCCCGGACTTTGCGTCCGGTTACTGCTTTCCGGACTCCGCGTCCACTTTATTGCTTTCAGGACTTCGCGTCCCCGGACTTTGCGTCCGGTTACTGCTTTCCGGACTCCGCGTCCACTTTATTGCTTTCAGGACTTCACGTCCCCGGACTTTGCGTCCGGTTACTGCTTTCCGGACTCGGCGTCCACTTTACTGCTTTCAGGACTTCGCGTCCCCGGACTTTGCGTCCGGTTACTGCTTTCCGGATTTCCGCGCCCACTTTACTGCTTTCAGACTTCGCGTCCCCGGACTTTGCGTCCGGTTACTGCTTTCCGGACTCCGCGTCCACTTTACTGCTTTCAGGACTTCGCGTCCCCGGACTTTGCGTCCGGTTACTGCTTTCCGGACTCCGCGTCCACTTTACTGCTTTCAGGACTTCGCGTCCCCGGACTTTGCGTCCGGTTACTGCTTTCCGGACTCCGCGTCCACTTTACTGCTTTCAGGACTTCGCGTCCCCGGACTTTGCGTCCGGTTACTGCTTTCCGGACTCCGCGTCCACTTTACTGCTTTCAGGACTTCGCGTCCCCGGACTTTGCGTCCGGTTACTGCTTTCCGGACTCCGCGTCCACTTTATTGCTTTCCGGACTTTGCGTCCACATTTACTGCTTTCCGGACCTCTCGTCCATTTCACTGCTTTCTGCTGGCTTCGGCCCTTCACCCACCGCTTCACATTCCCCAAATCCCGCTCACGCCACTATCTCATGACAGGGGGAGGGGCGAGCCACCACGGAGAGCGACGACAGAAGCGGTCGCCGGGACCAAAAAAGGGTGCCTCTCATGATCTTTGGCTACATCCTCTAACCGAGCATGCAACCAAAGAGGGGCAAGCTGTCAGCACCCCATTCCGGCCCACCGGCTCCCCACACGAGGATTTCCGACCGAAGCCCGGGGCACTATTCATCATCCGGCAATCAAAGGCGAACGCGCGGTCACGGAACCACGAGCAATAGGAGAAGAGCATGGTCTACCGAGAAAAGCGAAGGAGAGCCATCAGAAGAACGAATGAACGAGGAATCCCGAAAACAACGGAGTTGGCGCTGTGGTACCATTCATCACTGAGTCACCGAAGCACCGAAAGGTGCCCAATATGGGACTCCACAAATTCCTCTCAGTGCCAAAGCGACCAATGACACGTCCGGGCGCATTTCCGGGACATCCTGCTTAAGCAGGGACACCCCGATCCCCCACGGACGCCTTTTCTGACAGAGCTCCCGGGGTTCGCTCCACTGACAAGCAAACGGCCCCTCAAAGCGGGCCTACAGGCACCCAGGGACCATCAAAGTCGGGGAACAAGCTTCATATGACCTTTCGGAACCCGACTCGGCCTCTCGAGGGACGTCTCAGTGGTCATGAACGTCTCCCGGCGAGCCTTCGGGAATTTCCACGGAAAACAGAGACCACAACGATCTCTGAGCGCCTCACAATAACCCCGAGCACCTCAAGGCATTCAAGGCACACAGAGAAAATCCCGGTCAAAGTCCCTAGGTCTTCCCGGGCCTACGGTCCCCGACCAAGGACAACGAGCCAATGATCACCGACGGGGCAAACGGATCGCCGAAACGAATGAAAGAGTGCACAAAGGTCAATCGGGGTCGACGGACGCTAAACTCCGCTCCGAACGTCCAAACGGGGCAAAACCGACTCCCGAGGCGCCGAGTCGCCCGAGCGCTCGTTCGCATGACGCATGGCGATATTAGGCTCATCCAAATCCTCGTAGTCCAAGCATTCCAAATCTTCAAATTAATTGGACATCGGAGATCGGATGCAAGCTCAATCAAGTCTCAAGCGTTTGCCGGCTTTTCTCCTAATCGGATAGGACCCACAGCCAAGCCAAGCCAAGCCATCAAGCCGCGGCTTAACCCCAAGCCACGGCTCAACCCTCGGCTCGGACTAGACAACCCAAGCCGCGGCTCAAGCCCTCTCACCCATCGGCTCCAATGCTCTCCCACCACACATTTTGAATTTTCCCCCCATCCATCACTTCCCTCCATCCATCCATCACATCCATCAGCCCTCTTGCTTCCCCTACACTCAATGTGACACTTTCCCTTCCCTAAACCCTTCTTAAAATTCGGCAGCCACATTAGCGTCCCCTTAACCGCAATTAAATTCCCTCAATCAAGCCATTAGTCATTCCTTTATAAGCCCTTGCACCATTAGACTTAAGGACTTCTTCAATTTCACTCTCTCTCAAGCCAATCTCTCTCAAGAACTCTCTCAAACCTCAACCCATCCCCTCACTTCCGTCCACCCTTTGCCAAGGCCGAAACCGGCCAAAACCGCCGGAAAACCACCCGGTATTCCGGTAACCACCCGACCCGACTTAACCCAAAAATTCTCAAACTTCATAGCCTACATATTTCCTACCCCCTAAGTCCATTTCCGGACTTGGATTTTCGATTTGAGGTCCCCAAGACCCCGTTTCAGCCGAAATTGCAATCGGGTCCCGAGACCCTCACCGTGCGTACCGAACACTAACGGCGTGCCATTTCATCCCACGACCTCGGAGAGTCGTGCCATCACATTTAAAGGGTTCCTCACAACCCTCACCCTCTCTCGTGAAGAGGTGGTCACGATCCAAGGGCCAACCCACCGTGCACGACCTCCGTTTTGCCCATTCTTACTAACCGGGTTTCTGTGTTTTCACTGAAACTTCTCTCATCATTTCCGACTTATTCAGGGTTCGGCACGCTCGGAGCTTTCCGTGCCCACCTAGATCTGCCTCTTAGGAGTCCAACGAGCCCGACCTTGCACCGTTCCGTGATCGGAGCGAGCGTGCCAAGCCGTTTTCCCGTGGTTGCCGCAGCCGCGCCCACCCGGGTCGCCTGCTGCCCTTCGCCCTAACCGAGTCTTGCGACTCTCAAGGCCACTTCCCCGACTCTTTTCCTCGCACACCGAGGCTAGGTAACATCTCTTTACGACTTAGAGAAGCTAGGATCCTTGATATTTGTTTACATGAAATGTTAAAATAGATTAAAGACTCGAAATGCATGCAAGTTCCCATTTTTCTTTCGGATCTATCTATTTCATGCATTTTCATGCAACGTACATCCATCATCTTTTCATGCACGACCTTGCCGTGTCTACACGATGTCCAAGTTCGCATGTCATGACGGGAAACAACCCGGATCCGGAGGGAAGAGGTCCCCGTGGCTAGATAGGTCTCCTCCTTCCCGGAAGAGGGTTGGTTCCCGTGTTTCCTTTACCGTCGAGCATGGATAACGTGATAGCATGACGGGAAAAGGCCCGAATCGGGGCCGGAGAAGTCTTCCCGACTCATGTGGGCCATGGAAGCTCACGGCCTCCCTTGGAGGAATAGGGCCGAGAGCTTCCTCGGACCACACGAATCCGGGAGGTTTTCTTCCGTCTCGAGACGGGTCGGTTCTCGTGTTTTATTTACTTCGTTATCATTCGAGTCAAGATCGTCTTGTTATTTCCGTTTAAATGTCTCGATTCATGCACGTTCGTGTGATTCCATGCAATTATGTTGTGGTGGTATCGAAGTTACTAAAACATGCGTTATTATCGTGGTTGATGTATTGTGTATGCAAGAAACGATTAGAACCGGTGCGGGAGATCTCTCAAAATCCGAGACAAATCAAGGGCCATTCTGCCCCTACCTTCGGGGAGTGGCCGAGAGTCCCCGGATTCCTCCCGGGTTTAAGGCGACCTCCCTAGTCGTTTCGGATCGCTCCTTGGAATTGGGTGTCTTAATATTCGGGTCTTAACATTAGCTATATGGTGGTTACGTGACCGGCGCGTTGATTGTGGATAATCACTCACCGAACCCGATGCCTATGATGTTGGACCATCATCATCGAATAATTTCACAAACGGGAAAGCGGGACGAATCATTCGATTAACCAAATCATTCGGACTAAATAATTGAGTTAATCGAACCCCCAATTTGTAAACGCATCGACGACTTATGGAATGGTGAGAATGCCCTTAAAAATTCACAATTTCAAAATACCGAGTCGTGTGACACGTATAGGATTGAGGTCTAGGGAGTACTCACATGCCATGACTCGAGTCCGGGCCCGATTTGAGGCGGCCCGAGTCGGGGCACGAGAGTCCTTCTTAGACCCCTTCGTGTGACACGATCTCCGATTTATACATAAACATCACGATTTTATTATCCAAGGGCATAATTATCATTCTTTGATTCACCGATACCCTAGGCAATAGGAAGTCGGAAACACCTCGATCTATGGACGAAAAAGGGCTACCCGTTCGGACATGAGTCTCATTCGCGGCCTATTCCGTCCATTTTCGGTGTTTCTGTCTCCCTATTGTAGATTCAGTGGGGAGCATTTTATTTCAGATATAAAACACGAACAATCGGATTAATCGTACACTCGACTTAATCAAACACTAGATAATGGATAGGCGGAATGATAGATTCCATTTTAGAGTCAAGACATGAGTTGGGCTAAATTCGGTGAAGCCACAGTGACACTTAACTGAATAAGCGTCTTAAAACGAACACACACATGTAATCGACTTAGAACCCCATCCCAATCCACCACTTATGCTTGCCTAGGATAGATACATTGTTTGTTAATCAACCCCGGCTAATAACTGATTAAATCACGTACATTCGGCCTAATACACAATTCGTTTGTATTCACTGACACTTATCAGTTGTTGTCAGTTGCTTCCTGTATCGTGTCAGTTACATCAGTTTTCTTCTGTTTTGTTCTTGCTTTTGATGATTTATTGTGGTTCGGGCCTGAACCCATAGGTCACGTGTTGCACGGGGTCCAACGCCCCTAAGTCACCGAACACGAGGTCCAACGCCTCTTCATTCACCAAGCGCGTGCAACCCGAGTGCGGAATGGGATCTAGCCTCGAGTCACCATCGCACTCTAAATATGGCCTATGTGGAAGGCAATGTGGATTGGATGTGTGAAACGCGTTTAGATATTACCCGGGAGCTCGATCGGTCCAACGGTTACAGTGGGAACTAATCGGTTCTCCTGCAAACCGTCGGTTCGATTGGACCCGACCCCCGGCTCTTTGAGCCCGCGTTGCCTTAATTTGTTTATCGGTTATTCAAAACATACGGCGAGCCGGAGTGGAATATTGGCCCAACGCAAACCGATCGGGATCCATTTATTTCATTCGGTTGTATTCTGTAATTATTCGAGTGTACGTTGCGAGGATCTTATTTGTACATTTATTCATATACTTGTAAGGATCCCCGATCGGTGAGCAAGAGGTCCGAGTGTCGAATCGGTTAAGTCGGTCTATCGTCACCAAGGGATGAGTAGGCTCGAATAATCATGGTCTTAGTTCGCGCAGGGAATCGACCGTCACGGTTCGAAGAACTGTAACGCTAAGATAGCGAACCGATTCCTTGACTCACAAGCCTACTCATCTTTCGGATTCTTGGTCCAACTCAATCGATTCATCGATTTTACGGTGTCAAAACGGGCTAGTCAAGTGCGACCCTAAATCACGCGGTGAATAAACAAAATGGCAAGCCTAGCAAGCTAGAGTACCGAAAGGGCGTGCGGGATATAGGCCCGCACGTAATAAAACCCCCGAATTCGGAATTTTCGGTTCCGTACGACCATTGCCTTAGCATTTAGGTGTACCCCGTACCCCGAGACCCGGGTAACTTGCCGGCCCTCGACCTTCAGGTCATAAAATGGCAAGTGGCGACTCCTTCTCACGTGCGTCCGTCGCGCGTCCTCGGGAAGGTGGACACTCCCAAGCCGCGTTTGCTTAGGCGCGCGCATGCGTGCCCCGACGAGATTAAATTCGGGTGCGCACACCAACGACACGTCCGGACGCATTTCCGGGGCAAGCCACATGAGCCGGGACACCTTGATCTCTCACGGACGCCTTTTCTGACAAAGCTCCCGGGGCCCGCTCCACTGACAAGCAGACGGCCCCCCCAAAACAGGTCTACAGGCACCCAGGGACCACCAAGGTTGAGGAACAAGCTTCAGATGACCTTCCGGAACTCGACTCGGTTTCCCGAGGGACGTTTTAGTGGTCATGAACGTCTCCCGGCGAGCCTTCGGGGCACGTCCACGTAGAGCACAGATCACAACGAGCCCCGAGCACCTCAAGACATTTAGAGAACACTAAGAAAACCCCTGTTAAAGTCCCTAGGTCTTCCCGGGCCAACGGTCCTCGACCGAGGGCGACGAGCCAACGATCCCCCACGGGGCAAAAGGATCGCCAAAATGAATGTTAGGATGCACAAAGAGCAATCGGGGACCGGGGACACTAAACTCCGCTCCGAACGTCCAAACAGGGCAAAACCGACTCTCGAGGCGCCGAGTCGCCCGAACGTTCGTTCACACGACGCATGGCGATATTAGGCTCATTCAAATCCTCGTCATTCAAGCATTCCAAATCTATAAATTAATTGGACATCGGAGATCGGATGCAAGCTCAATCAAGTTTCAAGCGTTTTTGGCTTTTCTCTTATTCGAATGGGACCCACGGCTCAGCCAAGCCAAGCCACCAAGCCACGGCTCGCCCACAATCAGCCACGGCTCCGACATGACAGCCCCAAGCCGCGGCTAATCCCTAAGCCACGGCTCAATTCGGTGGCTCCAAGCCCCAATGGCTCAATCCCAAGAGCTTCCCTCAACCACACATTCAAAATATCTCTTACACATCCTCACATCAACTCCCATCTTTCCATCACTTCCCATCAACTTCCCACTCACTTTCCCCACCTTAATCTTCCCTCCAAAAATTCGGATCCCTTAAGCACCCACTAATTGCACTTAATTTTCACTAAACAAGCCATTAAGTCTTCCTTTATAAGCCCAGTGCATCATTAAGTTAATCACAACTCAACTTCCATCATCTCTCTAGCTTTCTCACTCTAGGAGAACCTCCAAAGCCCTCCCAAACTTCAGCATTTTTCCAAAAATCGTCCAGCTCTCCCTCAGCCCGTCCAAGGCCGAAAATGCCGGAAAACTCAACCGTTTTCCGGCGACCGCCATCCAACCTTAGCCAACTTCAACCAAACTTCATACCCCACATGTATTCGACCTCCCGAGTCCATTTCCGGTGTTAGTTTTACGATTTGAAGCTCCCAGCAGCCCGAACCAGCTCTGTCCAGAACCGGGCTCCTTAGACGGTTTCACGGCTTTCCGGGCTTTTTCGACGCCATTCCTTCCCACGACCATGGCGAGTCGTGTCATCACTTTCTAAGGGTTCCTCATGACCCTCACTCTCTCCCGTGACGAGGTGGTCTCGTGACGAGGTGGTCACGTGCCGAGAGCCGCTCAACCGTGCAAGGCCGCCCTTTTCCCAATCTTTTCCTTTACCGGGTTTTCACGGTTTTTATCGGTTTCTCTTTGCATTCCCGGTTGAAATCAGTCGTGTGCACACCACGAGCTGGTCATGAACACCAAGAGCAGTCCCTTAGGAATCGGAGAAACTCGAGCCAGCTCGGTGCAACACCCGGAGCCCCCTTTGCAGCCGTTTCTACCCAAACAGCCCAGTCGGGTCTGTCTCTCTAATTTACTTTTCTGACCGGAAATTTGCAGGAGCATACAGGTCAGCTCGGGTTGAATCTCACTACGAGCCACCTATCACCGTGATCCTCAGTCAGTTAGGAGTCCAATACCACCGACCTCGCATCAAAAGACCACCGGGAACCTCCTATGGACCCATTTCTTCATCGCGTGCCAGTCGGGTCTGTTTTGACCCGACTGGGTCTGTCTTTTCGTTACTGACCCTACTTCGTTTTTTATTTCCGGAAAATCTACGCGTGCTCTCCTCCCGAAACCACCGCAGACACGATCCTTGGTCTCTTGGGAATCCAATGCAACTGGTCCCGCACGAAAATTCCATCCCGATCAACCGGTACAGCCCCGACAAGCCGGACTGCCAGTCGGGTCTGCTGCCGACCCGACTTCACTGATTCGGGTCTGTTCGTTCCAGCCGAGTCTCCCGACTCCCTTCGCCATTTCTCCGACTCTTTCCCGCATCCCGGGGCTAGGTATAATCACTCCCGACTCTGAGAAGTTAGGACTTTTACGTTTTCTTTGCGTTTGTGGGGCGATAAGGCGGTCCATGATCGATTCACATGCAAGTTTATGTTTTTATGTGTTTTTACATCGTATTATGCATGTCTTCATCGTATATAGTACTAGCATATCGGGAAATAGCTTGAATCGGAGTCGAGGAGACATCGTTGGCTCGGGCGAACCAAGGGAGCCTCTCGGCCTCACCCCAAGGGAGGTGGCCGAGAGCCCCTCTTGGCTTCCTCGGGCCATGGATGGCCTCCTTTCCCCGACTCAAGTCATTTCCCGAGTTTTTGCATTTTTTGCTTCCCATGAGTCGGTGTCGTTTTATCGATTCCTCTAAATATTGTGCTTGTGCTTGTTTACATGTTTAATTGCGATCCTAAGATCATGGCGGCATCGGCTATGTAAAGATGTACGTTGTCATCGTGTTTGATGTTTTATGCATGCAAGAAATGGTCAAAACCGATTCTTGGAATTGATTGTAATCACAATTTTCATTTAATCGTTGGCTTAACGTTAATTCGTATGTTAGATGCGTTAGTATCGAACAATCATTCCATTGATCCATAACAATTGAGGTTTGAGGTCTCAATCATTAAAACACTCCACGAACGGGAAATGGGACGTGTCATTCGGTTAATTAAATCACTTGGATTAAATAATTGGACAAATTAAATATTAATTCGTAAACGCATCGATGGTTCATGGAACGGCGGGAATGCCATTTTCCATTAAAAGCCCACAATTTCAAAACATCGAGACGCGTAACACGAATAGAATCAACGTCTAACGAATACTCGCGTGCTACGACTCGAGTCCGGGCTCGATTTGAGGCGGCTCCAGTCGAAACGCGCGAGTCCTCCTTAGACTCCTTCGTGTCACACGATCTTCAATTTACACACGAGCATCACACGTTTTACTATCCAATGGCATAATCGTCATTCCGTGATTCACCGATACCCTAGGCATTAGGGGGTTGGAAACACCTTGATTTACGAATGGAAAAGGGCAACCCGTTCGGGTGCGAGTTTCATTAGCACGGCCCATTTCGTTCATTTTCGGTGTTTCTTTCTTCCTATCGTAGATTCGGTGGGGAGCATTTTATTTCAGCTACAAAACACGAGAAACCGGATTAATCATACATTTGGCCTAATCAAACACTAGATAATGGATAGGCGGAATGATAGATTCCAATCTAGAGTCAAAACACGAGTTTGGATAATTCGGTGAAACCGTAGCGACACTTAACTGAATAAGAGTCTTAAAACAAACACACACATGTAATTGGCTTAGAACCCTATTCTAATCCACCATCTATGTTTGCCTAGGTTAGATACATTGTTTGCTAATCAACCCCGATTAATAACTGATTAAATCACGTACACTCGACTTAATACACCACTTGTCTGTATTCACTGATAGTTGTCAATTATTGTCTGTATCATGTCAGTTTTATCAGTTTTCTTCAGTTTTATCCTTGCCTGTGATGATTTATTGCGGTTCAGGCCCGAACCCATAGGTTACGTGTTGCACGGGGTTCAATGCCCCCAAATCACCGAACACGAGGTCCAACGCCTCTTAATTCACCGAGCGCGTGCAACTCGAGTGCGGAATGGGATCTAGCCTCGAGTCACCATCACACTCCAAATATGGCCTATATGGAAGGCAATTTGGATTGGATGTGTGAAACGTGTTTAGATGTCACCCGGGAGCTCGATCGGTCCAACGGTTACAGTGGGAACTAATCGGTTCTCCTGCAAACCGTCGGTTCGATTGGACCCGACCCCCGGCTCTTTGAGCCCGCGTTGCCTTAATTTATTTATCGGTCATTCAAAACACACGGTGAGCCGGAGCGGAATATTGGCCCAATGCAAACCGATCGGGATCCATTTACTTATTCGGTTACACTTTGTAATTATTCGAGAGAACATTGCGAGGATTTTATCTGTACACTCACTCATTCATTTGTAAGGATCCCCGATCGGCGAGCGAGAGGTCCAAGTGTCTAACTGGCTAAGTCGGTCTATTGTTACCAAGAGGTGAGTAAGCTCGAATACTCGCGGTTTCGGTTCGCGCAGGGAATCGACCATCACGGTTCGATGAACTGTAACGCTAAGATAGTGAACCGATTCCTCGACGCACAAGCCTACTCATCTTTTGGATTCTTGGCCCAACTTGATCAATTCATCGATTTTACGGTGTCAAAACGGGCGAGTCAAGTGCAACCTTAAATCACGCGGTAAATAAACTAAACGGCAAGCCTAGCAAACTAGAGTACCAAAAGGGCGTGCGGGATATAGGCCCGCACGTAATAGAACCCCCGAATTCGGAATTTTCGGTTCTGCATGACCATTGCCTTAGCATTTAGGTGTACCCCGTACCCCTAGACCCGGGCGACTCAACGGCCCTCGACCTACGGGTCGTAAACAGTAAGTGGCGACTCCTTCTCACGTGCGTCCGTCGCACGTCCCCGGGAAGGTGGACACTCCCAAGCCGCGTTGCATAGGCTCGCGCATGCGTACCCCGACGAGATTAAATTCGGGTGCGCACAGCCCTGCCCATTGCGATGTAATCGACGCTGTCGACGGCAAACCGTGGTACGCAGACATCAAGCACTTGCTGCAAACAGGTCAATTCCCAGCGTTCACCTATCGACATGACCGGAGGACTCTTCGGCGCATTGCAGCAAATTTCTTCCTGAGTGGTGAGACTCTCTACCACCGTTCATTCGATGCTACACTGCTTCGGTGTGTCGATGAGAATGAGGCACAACGCCTCATGGAAGAAGTGCACGAAGGAAACTGCGGACCTCACATGAACGGGCTCATGCTAGCAAAGAAGCTCATGCGACTCGGGTATTTCTGGTCTACCATGGAGACCGACTACGTCAAGCATGTCAGACATTGTCACTTGTGCAAGTCTACGCGGATCAGATCAGAGCACCACCCCACGAGCTGCATCCAATGGCTGCTCCGTGGCCCTTTTCAATGTGGGGCATGGACGTGATTGGTCCTATTAACCCCAAAGCATCCAATGGACACTTGTTCATACTGGTAGCTATCGATTACTTCACTAAATGGATCGAAGCTATCACCCTTGCACCCGTCACTGCAAAGACTGTGGCACGCTTCCTCAAGCGCGACATCATCGCACGTTACAGGGTCCCTGCGACTCTTGTCACAGACAACGCCAAGAACTTGAACAATAAGCTCATTGACGAGCTCTGTGCAAAGTTCAAGATCCAACATCGCAACTCCTCTCCGTATCGTCCACAAATGAATGGTGTGGTTGAAGCAACGAATAAGAATATAAAGAAAATCATCGAAAAAATGACGGTGAATTACAAAGACTGGCACGAGATGCTCCCGTTCGCACTCTTGGCGTATCGGACTTCTATCCGCTCATCTACCGGAGCAACCCCGTATTCTTTGGTCTACGGCATGGAAACAGTTCTTCCAATCGGGTCCTTGCCGAGTCCAAGCTCAAGGAAGCAAAATGGGCGAAGCAACGTTACGAACAACTTAATCTCATCGATGAGAGGCGGTTAACAGCACTTTGCCATGGTCAGTGCTATTAGCAAAGAATGGCCCAAGCTTTTAACAAGAAAGTTCGTCCCCGCGAGTTCATCCCCGGCGACCTCGTCTTGCGAAAAGTTTTGCACATCGCCCCTGATTCCAGGGGCAAGTTTGCTTACAAGTACGACGGTCCCTTCATCGTTAAAGAAGTCTTTGATGGAGGGGCAATCATTCTTAATGATATGGACTGGAACGAGAACGCTCTTCCAGTCAACGCTGATACACTTAAGAAATACTATCCGTGATGATGTTTCTCTTATTCCACTGTGGGTGTTTTTCTCAAATGCACATTACATTTTTAGCTCCTTTCGCATGTACAATTCCCAACACTTTCATTTCTGCTTATTAATATACTCCCCTCTTCTGTTTTTTTTCCTTTTCTCTGAACTTTTTCTTGAGAGAAAAAGAATGAATCTCCCGCTAAGTTGAAAACCTCTTTGAGGTGGCCTAGGCAAAAATTAGGGAATGAGGGGCACGGTTTAAAATCCCGAAAAGGGGAACCGTGGCAAAAGGAGAGTATACAAAAAAATCATCGCTAGAGTGAAAACCCGAAAAGGGCGCTCTAGGCAAAAGTTAGAGGAACCGAGAGGTGTGATCAGACCTAATCAGGGCGGTCATAGCAAAAGGTGAGCTCTAAATGAGGGAAAAGTCAAACAAAACGCCCCGCTAGGTCGTCACACGTCGTGCGACTTAGGCAAAAATTAGGGGATCTTTGGCAGCTCGACCACAAAATGACAGCTACACTCAGCGTGCAGCGATAATAAGTAGTGGTTTGGCAGTCTTCGGTGCAAGCAAACTCTCTTTGACTCTCACTGCACAAGACACGTTTCGACATGCAGTCGAATCGTCGTATCCTTGATCTGGAGGATCCCAAAAATCCCTCCGTTTACCTTAATGCAAATTCTACAGGTCATGCCCGTTCTGTAAAAAGCCTTTCTTGTCAAGTCACAATTTAGCGGGAGACGACCACCCCTTTAAATGGTCATCAAGTTCAAATCCCGAAAGCATTATTATTCAGACTTCTTTACACATCTTCATTATGGCTGTAGAGTAAGACTGACAACCACTGTTAGCTCCTTTGGTTCTCTATGCAGGAAGGAGGATGTGAACCCCGAAAGGAGTTTTTCTTTGACGAATGCATGTCTGCCTTACGCCAAGGACTACAGTCAAAATCCGAGGAGAAACCTTCAGGATAGCACTCCAGGCATTTAATGACATCACTATCAGTTGGTAAGCAATGAAGCATTCTGCCACAGCATCGATTGCAACACAGACAAGCTCAGTGATGGAGGAAGCACAATGATTCCTTCCACACCTCACGCAACTCCCCAGCGTTTGCATTTACTTTGTGCACCTTTCATTATCGCAATGCACTTTTCAATTGGCGTGCACCTTCTCAGGAACGTAGTGCACCTTTTATTTCCGCAATGCACCTTTCAATTGGCGTGCACCTTCTCAGGAACGCAGTGCACCTTTTATTTCCGCAATGCACTTTTTAATTGGCGTGCACCTTCTCAGGAATGCAGTGCACTTTGCAAACCCGCCGAGCAATCGCTCGTGCACCCCGCAAGTCCACTGGGTAGGCGCCTTTGAACCATGCAGTTCATTCGGTATGTGCCTCGTGCATATTGCAACCCCGGGCAAGTGTCCATGCATCGGGCAACATATTGGGCAAGCGCCCATGCCTATTGCAAAAGCACTTTTCAATTGGCGTGCACCTTCTCAGGAATGCAGTGCACCTTTTATTTCCGCAATGCACTTTTCAATTAGCGTGCACCTTCTCAGGAACGTAGTGCACCTTTCATTAAGAACAGCACTTTTCATTAAACTTGGCATACCACATTTCTAATTAAACAAAGCATTTCTCGTTGACTGCAATTTCCTTTATACATGTACCCCATTTGTTTACTGCCAAACTTATGCACATCTCACCTCACTTCCTTTATCTTTATGATAGGCACAATATCCCATATATCCAAAGCAAGAAGGAGAAGGCCATGTAAGAAATTCCACATCGATCATTGCTATCAAACTTGGGTGCTTCTGAAGTTTTTGGCTGCATCCTCTACTCGAGCACACAGTCAAAGAGGGGCAAGCTGTCAGCACCCCATTTTGGCTCACCGATTCAAATTACATTATCAGTAATGATCCAAGCTATGACTTGAGCAGAGTACAGAAAAACGGCTCAACAGAGCGGAAAATCACTATTCATCCTCAAGTCGGCAAAATTGAGCAAATGACCCATGGATGTGATAGAAGGACTCCAGGGGTCACCAAAAGGCAACAGAGCGACCAGAAAGCTCAACAATGTCCAAAACCGGCATTTTCAATATATCACACGGACGGTACTATTTTTCGATAGTTCGCTCGATCGTCGGAAGATAGCCAATATTGGACTCCAAAAATCCACTTCTATGCCAAACAGATGAAAAGTGTCCCCAAAGGCATTTTGCAAATCATCTGCTCTATACAGAACAACTTTATGTATACAGACAACTTTTCAGTGGAAGTCCAAAAATATCGGTTTCCTGGAGAAAAGTTAATTCCAAATATCAGACGCGGCCATGCCCCACCAGCACACAGAGCATGAACAATGCTTTAGATTGTCTCTTGGAAGTCACACGGACACTTCAAATGACTTTCGAGCGGCAAAACAAGCATACCCCTCTTCGGAAGAGCATAGCCGGAGACTGGTCTGATGGAATTACGGCAAACAAAGTTCATACCGCATTGCCCTGAAAACTCTAGCAGACATTCACAATTGGGAAAAATAGACAGCAAAACCCTTTTCAGTTTCCCGAGTAACCTCCGAGGAGCGGAAATGGCCATTTTCAGTGGAAATGCATTTCCGGAGGTCCTTTTTACAAAAACTGGACGTCGGATGTCTATCCTACACCATGCTAGCCTTCCTAGGGCTCAACGTGGAATCGTCGGAATAAATCATACGACTCATCTAGACCTCCTGAGCAATGCTTTAGAGGTCTCAGATACACTTTTCAAGTCCTTGGAGGTCTGATCTCGACAAACAGAGATTACAGTAATCTTCGGAGTGCCCAAGCAACTCAGAAATCATCCTGAGAAATCCAGTTTCGGCCTCCTAGGACGTCTCCGGCCCCACGTTAGCATTACCGGCTTAAGGGACAATTGTTCACGTTGTCTGACAATTTATGTCAAAATGACCAACGTGAGATGCAGACACAAGATATGCTGTCAGAAGCGGACAACTTCGCTCTGGTCACCTGCAATGAGCAAAACCGGCTTCCGAGCCTCGTATGCTTCCGGGACATTTCTCCATGAAAAATGCCAATCTTAGGCTCGTTAAAACCGTTTTCTCGCGCATATCGACAATTCGACATTCAATTCGAACCATGAACTTCGAATGCGCGACCAATCGAGACCCAAGCTTTCTCCCGGTTTCTCCTCATGGGCCGTGGGACCCATGGGCTGCCCAAGGGCAGCCGCCCCTTGCCCCAAAATTTTCGGCCTCTTCCTCTTCCTCTCTTGCACTCACCTAGCCCAAAATATCTTGGGAAGTTGAAGACAACACTCAAGCCATCAACTCCATCTCCATTAATGCTCTTAACTCTTCCTCATCAAGAACACTTGGTCCACATTCATCCTCATCCTCATTAGGGTGGCTGAAATTGCTAAGGGTCCCACTAATGGTGCTTTGCTTTGCTTAGTTGCCCATTAGTTTTGACTATAAATTGCCCAAAAGTGATTAACTTAATCACTTCTCCTCTTGCACACTTCTCACTAGCTTTCTCCCTCTAAAATCCTCTCAAACTCCATAGCTAAGAGCAGCCAAGAATCAGGAAGCTTCATCTCCCAAAAACAGAAAAGAAAACATCGAACAAAACCCGAAGTTCTTAAGTTGGAAGCCGGTGTTCATCATCCTGACTTAACTTCAAAATTTCTCAAACTCCATATCCCACTCATTTTGGACCCATGGAGTTCATTGGTGAAGTTGGTTTTTCCATTTGAAGTCTTTAAATTATTGTTTTAGGTCAAATAGTGCATTTCGGGCAAAATCGTCACTCTCGGGTGAATAGTGACAGTCCAGCGCCAACCGCCCGCCAGCCCCCGAGCGCCCGCGCACGCCCCGCGCTCCTGCCGCGCACCTGCCGCACGCCTGCCGCGCACATCTCGCGTGCCGTCGCTGGTTTCCGCCCACCCGCGTGTCCGTGTGTCCACCAACCGTGCTCCGACGTCCCTTTGGCTTGCATGCATGCATACCCATGCACGTCCACACTCCCTCGACGTCCATACATTCGTGCTAACATCCCGAACGTTCATTCAAGTGTTCAACCGAGTCACCCGACTCTCAAACACTTCCCCGACTCTTTCCTCGTATCCCGAGGCTAGGTAAAATATTCTCGACTTAGAGGAGTTAGGGCTTTTCATATTTTTGTATGGCTATGGAGTATTATGGTGTTTTATCCATGTTTTACTTGCAAGATTTAATTTTTATGCAATTTTATGTTATATTATGCATGTGTACTACCTTATAACTTGCTAGCATGTCGGAAAATGGTTTGGATCGTCGTACGGAAGACTATCCCGACCCGGAAATGGCAAGATAACTCTCGGCCAAGTCTCTAAATGAGAGGGCCGAGAGTTAAATTGCTCTTTTCGAATTAAGATCGGTCTCCTTAGCCGATCCAGTTAGTTTTCGAGTTTATTTTGTTGTTCTCGCATGCATGAAGCCGGTGTTATTTTATTTATTCCTTAAATAACATGTTTGTGAATATTTGCATGTTTAAATGAGTTAATCAAATCATGATAATACCGGCTTTTGTTAAAAAAGTGTTATTCATCATGGTTGATGCTTGAGCATGCGAAAAATAATTAAACCGAGGCAAGGAAATCATTTGTGACTCGAATTGAGCCATGAGAACTTTTGGCCACCTTTGACAAGGTGAAGCCGAGGGTTTCTTGGCCTTTCTTAGATCAAGAATGATTTCCTTATCTCGAGTTTAATTCGTTTCTCGGATTGTATGAATTTTAATTACGATTCCCATGTTAAAGTATCATTTAAAAACCTTTTTTAAAACAAACATGCATGGATTTGTGTATCGAGGACTCATTCGGATCCATTTGGTTATAAGGATATTGTCGGTTATTAAACCGGATTATTCTTGATCATTATGGATTCGTTTTGGTCATCGAATCACGAATCGTTTTCATAATTAATGCATTCGGCAATAACCTTAAGCATTAATTCCACAAACGGGTTAATCGGGACGCTCACATGATTAAACCCACTTCACACTGATAAGGTTTACACAAATTGGCCATTAACCGATAACTCGTGTCGATGAGTTGTCAAATGATGTTGGAGCCCTTTTCAAACTTATCAATTTTAAAACCCGAAACGCGCGGTCCGATGTAGCATGGACGTCTGAAAAGGGCTTCTGTGTCTCAACTTGAGTTTTTACCTGATTCCAGATAACTCAGGTAAGGATACAGAAGATCTTTCTAGATCACTTCCGGGCAGATCGACCAGTTCTTTGGCTTTTTCGGGGTTCTTGCACAACCCTGTACGATCCAGGGAATTGGTCGACACCGGCTACAGGCCGAGGTGGCCCGCACTACGATGTTTCCCCTTTTCTGAAAACAATTTTCAAATAAAGGGCAAAATCGTCTTTTCACAATTCAGCGACACCCTTAGGGTTAGCATGACAGAAACACTACAGTACGG
Organism: Punica granatum; assembly: GCF_007655135.1. Taxonomy (NCBI): domain Eukaryota; kingdom Viridiplantae; phylum Streptophyta; class Magnoliopsida; order Myrtales; family Lythraceae; genus Punica; species Punica granatum. The sequence goes on from NC_045132.1 coordinate 10,920,666, forward strand.
AATAAGAACGGGCTACCTGTTCAGGTGCAGGTTCATCTGCATAGCCTTTTCTTATCTAACTGATGAGTTTCTGTCATCCTAACATAGACTTAGGTAACTAGAACGGTTATCTCTGTCAGAAAACATGCAAAATGCTGATTAACCTTTCACTCGACTTAACCAAATCCTAGAAAATGGTTAGGCGGAACTCTAGGTTCCAAATCTAGAGTCAAAATACAAGTTTGGATCAATTCAGTGGTAATTCAGTGTCACAACACCAAATCATTATAAAAGCAATCCACACACACGAAACTTGACTACGGACAACCGACATGTCAGGTTCTCAAACCAAAGTCGAATGCTAAAACATTGGCACACGTTTGTTTGTCTAGGGTAGGATTTGCATGCCAAAATACCCCGAATTAATAAACTTGCTAATCCACGTACATTCGATGAATACAAACACATTGTCTGTTATTTACCTGCTGCTTGTTATCTTTCCGCACCTGTTTGCCATGCGGGTCGAGCCTGATCCCTAGGCCGAATAATATTAGGGTTCAACGCCCTAATCATCGAGCACAGGGTCCAACACCCTAATCATCACTCGCAGGGTCCAACGCCTTATTCAGTGAGAGCGTCCATTGAATTTCAGTTTTTCGGTGTTTCCCTAAATTCACGGTGAATTAGAGTGGAATAATAACCGAACACGAGTCGACTGGAATTCGGCCATTTGTAATTTATATTTATTGTTTTCGAGTGTATTGTAAGGATTTTATTTTGTACATTCATTATGTAAGAATTCCAGTCGGTGAGCGAACGGTCCGAGAGTCGAATTAATTGAATCGGTCTAATGCTTGCCCAGATACAAGTAAATCCAAGGTCTCGCGGTTTTGGTTCACGCAGGGATTCAACCTCCATGGTTCGATGAACTGTAACGCAAGATTGTGAACCAACTCCCCGATATACGGGTTTACTTCTCTCTCGGCTTCTCAACCGACATCGTTTAGTTCACCGAATCTCCGATGTCAAAACGTGCGAGCCGAGCGCAACTTAATTCAAGCTGTAAATAATAAAACATGCAAGCCTAGCAAACCAGAGTACCGAAAGGGCGTGCAGGATATAGGCCTGCACGTAACATGAACCCCCGAACTCGGACTTTCCGGTTCCGCACAGATCAATGCCTTAACAACAACTAGGTGTTCCATACCCCTAGACCCCGGGTAACTTATCCACCCTCGACTTTCGGGTCGTAAAATGATAAGTGGCAACTCCTTCTCTCACGTGTGTCTATCACGCGTCCCCACGTGAAGGTGGACACTCCCAAATCGCGTGATCCAAAAGCGCGCAATGCTGGTCCTGACGAGAGTTCACATTCGGGTCTGTACACAAAGCAAGAAGGAGAAGGCCATATAGGAAATTCCACATCGATCATTGCTATCAAACTGTGGTGCTTCTGAAGTCTTTGGCTGCATCCTCTACTCGAGCACGCAGTCAAAGAGGGGCAAGCTGTCAGCACCCCATTTTGGCTCACCAATTCAAAATACGTTATCAGCAATGATCTAAGTTACAACTTGAGCAGAATACAGAAAAACGACTTAACAGAGCAGAAAATTACAATTCATCCTCAAGTCGACGAAATCGGGCAAATGACACATGGACATGACAGAAGGACTCCAGGGGTCATCAAAAAGCAACAGAGTGACTAGAGAGCTCAACAATGTCCAAAACCGGCATTTTCAGTATATCACATGGACGGTTCTATTTTCCGATAGTTCGATCTATCATTGGAAGATAGCCAATATTGGACTCCAAAAATCCACTCCAATACCAAAAAGATGAAATGTGTCTCCAAAGGCATTTTGAAAATCATCTGCTCTATATAGAACAACTTTCTGTATATGGACAACTTTTAAGTGGAAATCCAAAAATGCCGGTTTTTCGGAGAAAAGTTAATTCCAAATATCAGATGCGGCCATACCCCACAAGCATACAGAACACGAGCAGTGCTTCAGATTGTCTTTTGGAAGCCATACGGACACCCTGAATGACTTCCGAGCGACAAAACGGGCATACCCTTCTTCGGAAGAGCGTAACCGGAGACTGGTCTGATGGAATTATGGCAAACGAAGTTCATACTACATTACCCTGAAAACTCCAGCGGACATTCGCAATTGGACAAAACAGACAGCAAAACCCTTCACGGCTTCCCGAGTAACCTCCGAGTAGCACAAAAGGCCATTTTCAGTGAAGATCCATATCCGGAGGTCCTCTTTGGGGAAATTTGACGCCGGATGCTTACGTTACACAATGCTAGCCTTCTCAAGGCTCAATGTGGAATCGTCGGAATGAATCACGCAACTCATCTAGACCCCTCGAGCAGTGCTTTAAGGGTCTCAGATGCACTTTTCATATCCTTAGAGGCCCAATCTCGACAAACAGATATCACAGATCTCCGGATCGCCAAAGAAACTCAGAAAGCAATCTGAGAAATCCAGTTTCGGCCTCCTAGGACATCTCCGGCTCCATATTTGCATTTTACCGACTTAAGGGACAAGTGCCCACGTAATTTAACAATTTATGTCAAAATGACCGACGTGGGATGCAGATATAAGATATGCTGTCAGAAGTGGGTAACCTCACTTTGAATGCATAAAAGGAGCAAAACCGACTTCCGAGCCTCATACAGACATTTGGCAATTCCTCACGGAAAATGCCAATCTCGGACTCATTAAATCTATTTCCTCGCATATATCGATAATTCAACATTCGGTTCGAACCACGAGCCTCGAATGCGCGATCAATCGAGACCCGAGCTTTTTCCCAGTTTCTCCCCTTCGGTTGTGGGACCGAAAGGATGCCCAAGATGAGTCACCCTTTATTCTAGAAGCTTCTTCTTTTTCAATGCAAGAAGCCAACTTGCACTCATGCATGAAAATATCCAAGAAGTTTGAAGACAACACTCAAGCCTTCATCAATGCTCATTAATGCTTTTGGCTCTTCCACATGAAGGATACTTGGCTCACATCTATCCTCATCCTCATTAGGCAAACCGAAATCTGCTAATGGGAGGCTTAAGTGTGCTTGCTTTTGCTTAATTGCCCATTAGCTTTGCCTATAAATAGCCCCAAAGTAATTAAGTTAATCACTTCTCCTCTTGCATACTCTCTCCAAGCTGTCTCCCTCAAGAAAAGCTCTCAACTCCATAGCCAAAACCAGCAAGCTTCAACACTTCAAAACCAAGAGAAAAAAACCGAAAAAACCCGAAGAAACCCGATGTCCAACTTAAGAAACTCAAAGCTTTCTTCGGGTTTTCTTCGGTTTTTTTCTCTTGGTTTTGAAGTGTTGAAGCTTACTGGTTTTGGCTATGGAGTTGAGAGCTTTTCTTGAGGGAGAAAGCTTGGAGAGAGTACGCAAGAGGAGAAGTGATTAACTTAATCACTTTGGGACTATTTATAGGCAAAGCTAATGGGCAATTAAGCAAAAGCAAGCACACTTAAGCCTCCCATTAGCAAATTTTGGTTTGCCTAATGAGGATGAGGATGGATGTGAGCCAAGTATCCTTCATGTGAAAGAGCCAAAAGCATTAATGAGCATTGATGAAGGCTTGAGTGTGAAACTCGACAGTTTCGCATATATACATAGAAACATATATATGTATATATATATATATACACACACATTATATTACATAAATCATAATTGCTTTATAAGTGGTATTTTCAGACATATATATTTATATAGAATGTATACTATGTATAGGCCTATTTCTCTTTTCAGCAAGTGCTTTAGAATGTTTGTGTCAGCACCCCATTTTGGCTCACCATTCCAAACAACGATATTAGCAATGATCCAAGCCACGACTTGAGCAGAATACAGAAAACGGCTCGGCAGAGCAAGAAATCACTATTCATCCTCAAGTAGGCAAAATTGAGCAAATGACCCGCGGACATGACAGAAGGACTCTAGGAGTCACCAAAGGGCAACAGAGCGACCAGAGAATTCAACAATGTCCAAAGCCGGCATTTTCAGTATATCACATGGACGGTACTATTTTCCAATAGTTCGCTCGGTCGTCGGAAGATAGCCAATATTGGACTCCAAAAATCCACTTCAATGCCAAATAGATGAAAAGTGTCCCCAAAGGCATTTTGCAAATCATCTGCTCTATACAGAACAATTTTCTGTATACAGACAACTTTTCAGTGGAAGTCCAAAAATGTCGGTTTCCCAGAGGAAAGTTAATGCCAAATATTAGACGCGGCCATGCCCCATTAGCACACTGAGCATGAATAATGCTTCAGATTGTCTCTTGGAAGTCACACAGACACTTCAAATGACTTCCGAACGGCAAAACAAGCATATCCCTCTTCAGAAGAGCATAGTCGGAGAATGGTCTGATGGAATTACGGCAAACGAAGTTCATACCGCATTGCCCAGAAAACTCTACCAGACATTCACAATTGGGCAAAACAGACAGCAAAACCCTTCGCGGTTTCCCGAGTAACCTCCGAAGAGCGGAAATGACCATTTTCAGTGGAAATCCATATCCGGAGGTCCTCTTTGGGGAAACTAGACGCCGAATGCTTACGTTACACAATGCTAGCCTCCTCAAGGCTCAATGTGGAATCGTCGGAATAAATCACTCGACTCATCTAGATCTCCCGAACAGTGCTTTAGAGGTCTCAGATACACTCTTCAAGTCCTTGGAGGTCTGACCTTGACAAACAGAGATTACAGTAATCTTTGGAGTGCCTAAGCAACTCAGAAGTCATCCTGAGAAAACTAGTTTCGACCTCCTAGGACGTCTCCGGCCCCACGTTAGCATTACCGGCTTAAGGGATGATTGTTCACGTGGTCTGACAACTTATGTCAAAATGACCAACGTGAGATGCAGATACGAGATATGCTGTCAGAAGCGGACAACTTCGCCCTAATCACTTGCAATGGGCAAAATCGGCTTCCGAGCCTCACACACATCCGGGGCATTTCTCAATGGAAAATGTCAATCTCGGGCTCATTAACTTCGTTTTCACGCGTATACCGACAATTCGACGTTCAATTCGAACCACGAACTTCGAATACACGACCAATCGAGACCCGAGTCTTTTCCCGGTTTCTCCTCACAAGCCGTGGGACCCACGGGCTGCCCAAGGGCAACCGCCCTTTGCCCCAAAGTTTTCGGCCTTTTCCTCTTCCTCTCTTGCCCTCATCTAGCCCAAAATATCTTTGGTCTTTCTAGTCAACACTCAAGCCATTAACTCCACCTCCATTAATGCTTCTTGGCTCTTCCTCATCAAGATACATGGAGGACATTCATCCTCATCTTCATTAGGGCAACCGACTTTTGCTAATGAGGCCCTTAATGGTGCTTTGTTTTGCTTAATTGCTCATTAGCTTCACATATATATTGCATACTTGTCATTAAGCTAATCACTCATGAAGCACACATGATCTTGCTAGTTTCTCCCTCTAGAAAATGCTCTCAACTTCTTAGGAACCAGCAGCAAGCAAAGAACTTCATGAAAACCAAAAACCAAGCCAAATATCTTTAGAGTTTAGGTCGGGATCCATAGCGAGCACTATTCCGACTTATATCCAAAATTCTTCAAACTTCATAGACGACATGTTTCGGACCCAAGGATTCCATTTCTGAACCCAGTTTTTTAGTTTGGAGTCGTTTGCTCATCGTTTTGGTCATTTCGGGTGAAGTTGGAGCTCTCGGGTGAACAGTGACGCGTCACCAGCGTCACCAGCGTCCGTCACCGAGCGTCACCGAGCGTCACCGAGTGCAACCCGCGTCCGTCACCGAGCGTCACCGAGCGCAACCCGCGAGCGGCACCAGCGTCTGTCACCGAGCGCAACCCGCGTCCGTCACCGAGCGTCACCGAGCGCAACCCACGAGCGCAACCCGCGTCCGTCACCGAGCGTCACCGAGCGCAACCCACGAGCGCAACCCGCGTCCGTCACCGAGCGTCACCGAGCGCAACCCACGAGCGCAACCCGCGTCCGTCACCGAGCGTCACCGAGCGCAACCCACGAGCGCAACCCGCGTCCGTCACCGAGCGTCACCGAGCGCAACCCACGAGCGCAACCCGCGTCCGTCACCGAGCGTCACCGAGCGCAACCCACGAGCGCAACCCGCGTCCGTCACCGAGCGTCACCGAGCGCAACCCACGAGCGCAACCCGCGTCCGTCACCGAGCGTCACCGAGCGCAACCCACGAGCGTCACCAGTGTCTGTCACCGAGCGCAACCCGCGTCCGTCACCGAGCACCCCAGCGTCCGTCACCGGCGCCACCAGCGCCCGTCACCAGCACGCCCGTGCCCGTCACCAGCACGCCCGTGCCCGTCACCAGCACGCCCGTGCCCGTCACCAGCGTCCGTCACCAGCGCCACCCGCGCCCATCACCCCGCGTGTCCGTGCCTGTCACCAGCGCCACCAGCGCTCGTCACCCAGCGCGTCCGTGCACGTCATCAGCACGCCCGTGCCCGTCACCAGCACGCCCGTGCCCGTCACCAGCGTCCGTCACCAGCGCCACCCGCGCCCATCACCCCGCGTGTCCGTGCCCGTCACCAGCGCCACCAGCGCTCGTCACCCAGCGCGTCCGTGCACGTCACCAGCACGCCCGTGCCCGTCACCAGCACGCCCGTGCCCGTCACCCAGCGCGTCCGTGCCCGTCACCAGCGCCGCTCGTGCCTGTCACCGTGCGCCACCAGCGCCCGTCATCGAGCACACCCGTGCCCACCAGCGCCCGTCACCGTGCTTGACTGCGCCCGTGCACGTCCACCCGTGCACCTGAATACCCTTTTAAGGGTTCCACCGAGTCACCCGACTCTCAAACACTTCCCCGACTCTTTCCTCGTTTTCCGAGGCTAGGTAAAACATTTTCGACTTAGAGGAGTTAGGGCTTTTTATATTTTTGCATGGCTATGGAGTATTATGGTGTTTCATGCATGTTTCATTTGCAAGATTTAATTTTTATGCAATTTTATGTTATATTATGCATGTGCACTATCTTATGACTTGCTATCATGTCGGAAAAGGGCTTGGATAATCGTAAAGAAGACTATCCCGACCCGACTACGGCAAATTAATTCTCGGCCAACTCTCTAAATGAAAGGGTTGAGACTTAAATTGCTCTTTTCGGGTTAAGATCGGTCTCCTTAGCCTATTCAAGCTAGCTTCCGAGTTTGTCTTATCATTATTGCATGCATGAAGCCGGTGTTATTTTATCCTTTTCCTTAATTGACACGTTTGTGAATGTTTATATGTTTAAATGAGCTAAACAAATCGTGATAACGCCGGCTTTATTAAAAAGGAGTGCTATTTATCACAGTTGATGTTTGAGCTGCGAAAAATAATTGAACCACGATTAGGAAATCATTTGTGACTCGGATAGAGCCATGAGAACCTTCGGCCACCTTTCATAAGATGAAGCCGAGGGCTTCTTGGCCTTCCTTGGGTCAAGAATGAGTTCCTTATCTCAAGTTTAATTCGTTTATCGGATGGTGTGAATTTTTACTTCAATGTCTTTACGATTCCTATGTTAAAGTATCGTGTAAAGACTCTTTTAAAATTAACATACATGGATTCATGTATCGAGGACTCATTTAGATCCATTCGGTTATAAGGATATTGTCGGTTATTCAACTGAATTATCCTTGATCGTTATGGATTTATTTTGGTCGTCGAATCACGAATCGTTTTCCTAATTAATGCATTCGGCTATAACCCTTAAGCATTAATTCCACAAACGGGTTAATCGGGACGCTCACATGATTAAACCCACTTCACACTGATAAAGTTTACCCGAATTGGACATTAACTGATAACTCGCGTCGACGAGTCGTCAAAGGACGTTGGTGCCCTTTTCAAACTTATCAATTTCAAAACCCGAAACGCGCAGTCCGATGTAGCATGGACGTCTAAAAAGGGCTTCTGTGTCTCAACTTGAGTTTTTACCTGATTCCAGGTAGCTTAGGTCACGATACAGAAGATCTTTCTAGATCACTTCCGGGTGGATTGACCGGTTCCTTGGCTTTTCCGGGGTTCTTGCATAACCCTGGATGATCCAGGGATTTGGTCGACACCGGCTACAGGCCAAGGTGGCCCGCACTGCGATGTTTTCCCCCTTTTCTGAAAATAATTTTCAAATAAAGGGCAAAATCGTCTTTTCACAATTCAGCGACACCCTTAGGGTTAGCATAACAGAAACACTACAGTACGGGATAAGAATGGGCTACCTGTTCAGGTGCAGGTTCATCTGCATAGCCTTTTCTTATCTAACTGATGAGTTTCTGTTATCCTAACATAGACTCGGGTAACTAGAACAGTTATTTCTGTCAGAAAACATGCGAAATGCTGATTAACCTTTCACTCGACCTAACCAAACACTAGATAATGGTTAGGAGGAATTCTAGATTCCGAATCTAGAGTCAAAACACGAGTTTGGTTAATTCAGTGGTAATTCAGTGTCACAATACAGAACAACTGTAAAAGCAATCCACACACTTGAGATTTGACTCTCTTTGTCAAGTTCTCAAAACAAAGCCGAATGCTAAAACGTTGGCATACGTTTGATTGTTTAGCATATGGCATTTGCTTGCAAAAACACCCATGGGTTAATAATCTATTAATTCACGTAAACACGACAATAACAAACACTTTGTCTGTTATTAACATGTTGCGTGTTATTTTTCCGCACCTGTTTGCCATGCGGGTCGAGCCTGATCCCTAGGCCGAATAATATTAGGGTTCAACGCCCTAATCATCGAGCACAGGGTCCAGCACCCTAATCAACACTCACAGGGTCCAACGCCCTATTCAGCGAGAGCGTCCATTGAATTTCAGTGCTTCGGTCTTTTCCCTAAACTCACGGTGAGTTAGAGTGGGCTAATAACCGAACGCAAAACGACTGGAATTCGACCCTTTTGTAATTTGTATTTATTGTTTTGAGAGCATTGTAAGGATTCTATTTGATGCATTTATTTTGTAAGAATTCCAGTCGGTGAGCGAACGGTCCGAGAGTCGAATTAATCGAATCGGTCTAATGCTTGCCCAGACACAAGTAAATCCAAGATCTCGCGGTTCTGGTTCACGCAGGGATTCAACCTCCATGGTTCGATGAACTGTAACGTAAGATTGTGAACCAATTCCCTGACATATAGATTTACTTCTCTCCCGGCTTCTCAACCGACATCGTTTGGTTCATCGAATCTCCGGTGTCAAAACGTGCGAGCCGAGTGCAGCTTAATTCACTCGGTAAATAATAAAACATGCAAGCCTAGCAAACCAGAGTACAGAAAGGGCGTGCGGGATATAGGCCCGCACGTAACATGAACCCCCGAACACGGACTTTCCGGTTCCGCACAGACCAATGCCTTAACAACAAACTAGGTGTTCCATACCCCTAGACCCGGGTAACTTATCCGCCCTCGACCGTCGGGTCGTAAAATGATAAGTGGCGACTCCTTCTCTCACGCGTGTCCGACGCGCGTCCCCACGGGAAGGTGGACGTTCCGACCAAGCCGCGCGATCCAAAAGCGCGCAATGCGGGCCCCGACGAGAGTCCACATTCGGGTCCGTACAGCTTGGCGACTCCACTGGGGATCATACTTAGTGGGTTCAGGCTCGATTCGTTTGCTTGCTTGAATGTTTATTTACCGCTTCCTGCAATTTTCCGCTTATCTACTTTATGCACCTTTACTTTCTGCACTTGCATTGCATCATTCTAGTGGATTTAGGTACCTCGCCTGAAATCCCACGGGCGATTTAGGAAGCTAGGTTAGTCAGAGGTTCCGAGTAAGGGAACGGATCGAGTCGGCTCCGCCACCGAACCGGCCCCCAAAGATCCTCGCTCGATTTCAAGGAATTGACGCCCTTGAATCGAGAGCCCCCATCCCTAGTTAGTGGTTTTCCCAGTAGAGCACTGAAACCATGCATAAACAGGGACCGTCATGCTGGACCAAAAATAACCTTCACGCCGCCAACCGACCCAAAAGTTGAGTCTTTGAGTCGGCTCGTAGTTTTTCTTTTAGGCGAGCCTTTTGTTGTTTTCACTAAAGGAGTGTTGTATAATGTAAAGAACTCGTGCTATAATTTATTTTCTGCACCTGCATGCATATTTTCAAAACAAACTAGGATATTGCATCAATTTGTTTATAAACATTAAACCAATATCTTATCCATTTAGGTAAGAATGGATCGCCCGCGTCCCTGTCCTAGGCTGGATATCATCATCACACCGTCTGCGGACATTACTCGCCTTTGGAACATATTCCGCCCAGTAGACCGTGCATTCCTCCGGCTCTTCATAGGAGACCTACCATTACTCGCCGATTCTCCCGTTGATTGGACCCTACTCAGAACTGCTATTAGTTTCTGGGACACACAGCGAGCCGTTTTCAGCTTTCATGGGACAGAGTTAGCCCCTACAGTAGAAGAATATGCGACACTTCTTCAGCTGTCTACACCGATTCATGACATCGTGGTGCCCAACCAGTTTGCCACGATACAGAACAGACTAGCCGTCCTTTTAGGTCTCCGCAACGAAGAAGTTCATTGCGAGCTGCAGTATGGAGGGGAGCACAGCATTAGGACTACATGGCTCATAGATTTCATACAGACCCGTGCTCTGTATGCCACAGGAGAGTCTTATCAGCGGGACGCTTGTCACGGTTTTCTTTTACTCATCTTCGGAACTATGCTATTCCCGTACTCGTCGAATCTCACAGACGGGGCACTTGCTCAGGTCATCCTCCAAGTGGTAGGAGGCCATAGTTATGTGGAAGCTGTTTTGGCTGAGACCATTCGGTCTCTTGACTATGTATGAGAGAATCGACGGGGCAGGATGAGAGGATCTCCACATTTGCTTCAGATTTGGCTTCTAGCACACATTAGACCGTTCGGCTTATCCCATCCTTTTTCATGTATCACCGACGAGCGATCACTCGTCGCTCGTTTACTTCATGTGTTTCGACCCTCCGACCGTAACTACACCGACTGGATGCGGTTTATGGAAGAGCTCACCCCAGCACAGTTTTTATGGACTACACGTTGGAATCCTGGCGGTCCCATGATCATGGGATGTCCTTCGATTATAGGACTTCCCTTAATCAGTCATTTGGGGAGCACACTTATCTTTCCATCCCGAGTCATCAGACAACTCGGTGGGCTACAAGATATTCCTATAGAAGCAGATCGCACTTCACACCGCTTCAGGTGGGCAAACACCACAATTTCACTCCCGGATAGGATTCTACGGGTTAGAGAGGTCCGACGCTTATGGAGCACGCGCATCGTCCAGGAACTGTACTTTCCAGAACATCCCACTGACGAAGAGCGAGCTTTCGCAGCTACAGCAGCGTATGTGATGCAGTTCCATCCATATGGATTCGCACCTGTTCGTCGGCTACGCATGCCACAGATGCTGCCGACATCGCACGCAAACATTTCAGATGCAGAGAGCTCAGTACAAGGAGTCGCGCGCACAGAGCTGCAGGTTATTAGGGCAGAACGAGATCGTCTTCGCTGTGAGCTAGTGGATATTTGTGCAGAACTCACTGATCACAGAGAGCTTCAGAGCGAGTTGGTTCAAACTCGTGCACGCGTAGCCGGCCAAGACAGGGAGATAGCGCGTTTGAAAGCTACGCTGGATCGAGCGCAGGCAAGAGCACGCAGGATCTCCCACCCTTGAGCTCAGTTGCTGAGCGTTTTTGCCTGTACAGAACCCGCGTAGTGCTCACTCAGCTACGGGTCGTAACAGTTGGCGGTTTAATGTTTATGTTTCCTTTTGAACAAACTGCCTTTGTAAATTATGAAACGTGAATCAAGCTGATGTAATGGCATTAGTGTTTTTTAAACTCATACATCTCATGCATTTATATATTGTCATTTACATCTCGAAGATGGTTAACACACAACAATTGCACTTATACACTTACACATATACAGGTACTAACAACTGGCGTCGCATCGATACCCTACTCGGGCACGCGGAAAAATGGCCGAAGAGCAACAACCTGTTATCTCGGAGCAAGACACGCCACCGATGCCTGCACAGTCCATTCCGGAAGACACACACGTGATATCATCCCCAGCATCTACAGCGTATTCCGGTGCTATTCCAACGCATTTCCCTTCTCCTGCACAGGCGTCATCCAATGTTGTCGATCCCGTGCGTTTTGCTGCACTTGAAGGGATCGTTAATCAGTTGGCTGCCAACATGAACACTAATATGACAGAGCTCATGGCTATGCTTCGGGATCAAAACCGAGCTTCCTCGAGCCACACTCCGCCTCCTGAACGCAGGACAACTGTTCATCGGAATCCGATCGACCCTCCTATTTATGTGACTGATAGCGAAGATATGTCTTTTCCAGTAATGACATATGTGCCGACAATCAGCCCAGTCAGTGATCCTATGCCACCACCACCGGCTCCTACATCAGTGCCATTTCCACCCGCAGCATTCTTATCAACAGAGCCCGCAATGATCACTTTGCCGCCGCTCACCATGCCTACTCAATCTCCAATTTATGCCGTTCCACCACCGACGCTTCCTCCAGTCGCGATCACACAAATCCCTGCTCCCACTACGGAACCTTTTTCCTTCCAAGCTCCACAAACCCAAATGAGCTTCTCCTACCAAACTCCACCGCCTCTAAATATTCCTCCCACTGAGCCAAACACGCCTATTCATGCCGCACTTGCAGTTCTACCGACGAGCATTCCTCCTGAAAATGAACAGGAGAAAAGAATGAAGAGAATGGAGGAAACCATTTGAACCCTCCAAGCAGGCACGTCCCGTCCTGACTTCGGTGACAGTGACTGGAATCTCTTTCCGGGCATGTTGTTACCCCATAAGATCAAAATTCCAGATTTTAAGAGGTACGATGGGACTAAAGACCCTCGGCATCATCTCCGTCACTACCATAGCAAAATGCTTCCGTATTGGGATTACGAGGAATTTGTCATCCAGACTTTCCAAGACAGTCTTACGGGATCGGCGCTAGATTGGTTTATGACCCTGAAAGCCAGCGACATCCCTACATGGATAGATCTTTCTCAGAAATTCCTCGACCAATACCGATTCTGTGCAGAAACACCTCCCACTCTTCTTGATCTTAGCATGACAGAGATGAAAGAAAGTCAAACTTTCGAAGCATACGCAACGGATTGGAGGGGAAAAGCGGCAAAGCACATACCTCCAATCACTGAGCGTCAGCAAGTTCAACTGTTTCATTCTACTCTCAGAGGCGCATATTACTCACATCTCCTGGCTCATACTTCCTCTTTCTCAGACCTGATTGAGGCAGGAAAGAAGTTGGATATGGGAGTTAAGTTAGGAAGAATTGAAGATCCGGCAAAGAAGAAAGACAGAGAGACACCGAAGAAACAAACTGCCGGAACATCCAGAAGAGGCAAAGACGTGACTATTGGCATCGTCAATTCGGGACATCAAGCTTCACACCCAATGTCGGTGGACTACACCCCTGCATTACCGATTTCTCAGCCATATGCGCATCCCGTGCAGTATGTGCAACCTCATCAAACGCCGCAAGCTTATTTCTCAACCCCGCCCACTGTTATCCAGTCGCAACCTCCGCAACCGTACCCTCCTGTTCAAGTTCAACAAGCTAGACCCCCGGCTTCGAGACCTCCTCAGCCGGCTCAACGTGTCCCAGCTCCTAGAACTCAACAAGACAGTGCTGTTCAACCGCGTTCACGCAAGCAATACACCAATTTACCAGCTCCTCCCTCTCACATATTCAGACAGCTCCTGGCAGGCGACAAGATCAAAACAGAAGCACCAAATCCCCGTTTCGATCCGTCCATGCAGAACCAGAATCTTCGATGCGAATTTCATCAGGGTGCTCCTGGTCATACCCTGGACACTTGTTGGAGACTCCGGGATAAAATTCAGGAGATGATTGATGCAAGACAAATCTCCTTTAATGAGGTGAAACCGCCGAATGTCCGTGCAAATCCTTTTCCTGATCATGGATCAGGTTCAGGACCTTCTGTGAACATGATTAGCATTGCTGCTATTGAGGAGGAAGAAGACACGCAAAAGGCCTCAACTCCATTTGCCATTAACTATGCTCCAATAGAAGTCGCATTCGCTCCCGTCTCGTTCGTTATCGAAGTTCCTGCAAAGGAGCCTTATCACGATAGTCGAGTTCCCTGGACATATGAGAGCGAGGTTGCCAGTGCAGAACTGGAGATGAGCGCGATGGGAATCACGCGTTCGGGACGGGTTTATCAGGGTCCAGAGCCTGTTGACAAAGGAAAGGCTCCCGCTACTGAGTTCTCAATCGCTCCAAAAGCCGTGTCATTCTCTACAAAGAAGGTCACCGATCAAGAAGCCGAAGATTTCATGAAGGTGATCAAAGCAAGCGAATACAAAGTGGTCGAGCAAATGAGCAAGTCACCAGCTCATATATCGTTGCTCGCATTGCTTTTAAACTCCGAACCTCATCGCAACGCTTTGCTGAAAGTTCTCATTGCGGCACAAGTCCCGAAAGATACTGCACCGAATAGAATCGAGGAGACGGTGAATTCTATTTTCTCGAATCAGATTTCCTTTTCGGAAGACGAAATTCCCACGGAAGGACAAGGACACTTGCGGGCATTGCACATAGTTTGCAAGTGCAACAACCACGTCGTTGGTCGAGTCATGATCGACAACGGCTTTGCTCTTAACGTTTGCCCCGTCTCCACGTTGAAACAGATGAACGTGGACATGAGTCGCATTCGTGCAAGCAAGACCACCGTTCGAGCCTTTGACGGCTCTAAGAGAGTGGTGAACGGCGAAATTGATCTCCTAATCGATGTGGGTCCTTGCTCATTCTCTATTACCTTCCAGATCCTGGAAATACCCAATGCTTTTAGTCTCCTACTTGGAAGGCCATGGATTCACGCCGCCGGCGCCGTTCCTTCATCATTGCACCTGAAGTTGAAATTCTTTGCCGAAGGCAAACTCATCACTGTCAACGGCGAGGAAGATTATGCAGTCTATAAGGAAACGGCCATCCCTTATATCAGCATTGGAGAAGATCAGAATCTCCCCTTCCATTCTTTCGACATGATCTCCGTAATTCGAGATTACGGAGAGGTCAGTCCATCACGAACTGATCGCATGATTGGAAAGGTTCTCTTGAAGAACAATTATGTCCCTGGAACTGGACTCGGGGCACGTGCACAGGGAATCCTTCGACCGATTGAATTGGAGGAATACCGCAATAGGAGGGGACTCGGCTTTCGTCCCTCCTGCCATGAGATCATGCAAGCTCGTCGTGGAAAACATCTACACCGCCTTGTTGCACATTATGGGAAGCTCTATAGGGGCATGCCGTTTCCATCACTCTCACAGTTTTTTTTGCAACACCACCGCAAATCATGGGAGGCACCTCAGAGAACTCGATCACGGAAACAGATGACTTCTCTTCGGATGCAGTTGAAGCGTTTTTGGCTTTGCCAGCCATATATGCCGTCACTGAGGAGACATCTTCTAAGGTTCATATCCGCCCTGTACAGGAGGATGAGGAGCTTACCAACTGGACTTCAATTCCGCTCTACTCGGCCATAGTTGCCGATGTGTAAGACGGTCTTTATACATAATGCTACCTGCATGTCGGCAATGCCATAAGCCACATGACAGAAGAAGGGTTTTTGTTATGGCTTGTTAATAGAATCCCTACATGTTTTTGATTTCCTGTGCCTAAACTCTCTCTTGCACTCGCTTCTAACACCTTTAATTTCCGAAACAATTCACTTTCATGTCTAGGCTCCAATCGAATCCAAATCATGGTGTCAGCAACCTATTTTGGCTCACCATTCCAAACAATGATATTAGCAATAACCCAAGTCACGACTTGAGCAGAATACAGAAAACGGCTCGGCAGAGCAAGAAATCACTATTCATCCTCAAGTTGGCAAAATTGAGCAAATGGCCCATGGACATGACAGAAGGACTCTAGGGGTCACCAAAGGGGAACAGAGCGACCAAAGAACTCAATAATGTCCAAAACCGGCGTTTTCAGTGTACTACACGGACGACACTATTTTCCGATAGTTCGCTCGGCCGTCGGAAGATAGTGAATATTGGACTCCAAAATTCCACACCAGTGCCAAAAAGATGAAAAGTGTCCCCAAAGGCATTTTTCAAATCATCTGCTCTATACAGAACAATTTTCTGTATACAGACAACTTTTCAGTGGAAGTCCAAAAATGCCGGTTTCCTGGAGAAAAGTTAATTCCAAATATCGGACGCGGCCATGCCCCATCAACACACAGAGTATGAACAACGCTTCAGATTGTCTTTTGGAAGTCACACAGACACTTCAAATGACTTCCGAACGACAAAACAAGCATACCCCTCTTCAGAAGAGCATAGCCGGAGAAGGGTCTGATGGAATTACGGCAAACGAAGTTCATACCGCATTGCCCAGAAAACTCTAGCAGACATTCACAATTGGGCAAAACAAACAGCAAAACCCCTCGCGGTTTCCCGAGTAACCTCCGAAGAGCGGAAATGACCATTTTTAGTGGAAATCCATATCCGGAGGTCCTCTTTGGGGAAACTTAACTCCGAATGCTTACGTTACACAATGCTAGCCTTCTCAAGGCTCAATGTGGAATCGTCGGAATAAATCACACAACTCATCTAGATCTCTCAAACAGTGCTTTAGAGGTCTCAGATACACTTTTCAAGTCCTTGGAGGTTTGATCTCGACAAACAGAGATTACAGTAATCTCCGGAGTGCCCAAGCAACTCAGAAATCATCCTGAGAAATCCAGTTTCGACCTCCTAGGACGTCTCCGGCCCCACGTTAGCATTACCGGCTTAAGGGATAATTGTTCACGTTGTCTGACAATTTATGTCAAAATGACCAACGTGAGATGCGGACACAAGATATGCTGTCAGAAGCGGACAACTTCGCCCTGGTCACTTGCAATGAGCAAAACCGGATTCCGAGCCTCGCACACATCCGGGACATTTCTCCATGAAAAATGTCAATCTCGGGCTCATTAACTCCGTTTTCTCGCGTATATCGACAATTCGACGTTCAATTCGAACCACGAACTTCGAATGCGCGACCAATCGAGACCCGAACTTTGGCCCGAACTTACCTCGCGACCCGTGGGACCCACGGCCAACTCATTGCCGCCTCACCCATGCCCATTGCCCTCCATGTCTCTTGTCATCTTCTTCTTCAAGCCAAGAAGACAACTTGCATTTGTCTTCCTTTTGCAAAATATCTAAGTGTTTCAATTCAACACTCCAACTTCCCATCCAAGCCATCAATGCTCTTATCTCTTCTCCATTAATGCAATGGATGAGGATTGAGCTTGATATTTCCTTAAGAAATTCGGATTCCACTAATCCATGGCCCTAATTGCACTTTTCTTCACTAATCTTGCATTTAAGCTTTTCTATATATTGTCCAAATGTCATTAACTTAAGGGGACCTTAAAAACACTCTCTCTCTAGCATTTCTCACTCTTCAAAAGCTCTCAAACTCCATAGCAAACCGCAGCAAGCTTCAGCCATTTCCAGCAAGCAAAACCAAGCAAAACCGGGCAAAGTCTTAAGTCGGAATCCATCCCGGCTTGAATCCAAACTTTACCAAACTTCATATCCCACATGTTTTCGAGCCCCTCTATCCATTTCTGAACTTAGATTTTAAGTTTGAAGCCTCTAAGCCATAGAACCAGCCTTGAACAAAATCTGGACAGATTTGGTCCTTCTCGGGTAAAAAATGTCAAACCGGGTTTCAAGCCTTTCCAAGTCGGTTTGAGCTACCAAAACCCATCAAACACCTCCCCACACAACCCTAGGGTGTCAAGAAGTCAAGAAATCCAAGAAAAACCCGTCGGTTTAACCCCAGGAAGAAGAAACAGCCCGACTGCCCAGTCGGGTCGAAATTTCTGACTGTTTGTACGGTTTTCTTGCAGATCGGGTCGATCCGAGACTCTTTTCGGAAAACGACCACCACAGCCACCTCCAGAGGTGAGTTAGCAGTCGGGAGCCGTTGGCCTTGCTCAAATATTCCATCGGGAACCTCCGTAGCAACGTCCGACCCGACTGGTGCCAGACGGGTCCGAATTTCCAGACGTACTCTGTTTTCCGTGATCTTTGCAGGGCTGTACGGGTCGACCCGATAACTCTGGGACCAAACGACCACCACAGTCACCTCCGGGGGTCAGTTAGGAGTCAGGAGCCACTGACCTTGCCTCAAAATTCCATCGGGAGCCTCCGTGGTGACGTCCGACCCGACCTGTGCCAGTCGGGTCTGTCCAATATTTCAGCCGGGTCTGTTTGATGCCATTCGGGTCTGTTCAACGGAAAACAGCTCAAAACCGACCCATCAACGGTCCAACCCGACTCTTGAAGATCCCATCCCGCATCTCGGGACTAGTTGGAGCTCTCGGGTGACCAGCGTCCGTCACCGAGCGTCACCGAGCGTAGCCAGCGCCCGTCACCGAGCGTCACCGAGCGCAACCCTCGAGCGTCACCAGCGTCCGTCACCGAGCGTCACCGAGCGCAACCCTCGGGCGTCACCAACGTCCGTCACCGAGCGTCACCAGCGCCACCCGCACCCATCACCAGCACACCCGGGCCCGTCACCCGCGCACGCCCGTGCTCGTCATCCAGCGCCACCCGCGCCCATCACCAGCACACCGCGCCCGTCACCCGCGCACGCCCGTGCTCGTCATCCAGCGCCACCCGCGCCCATCACCAGCACACCCGCGCCCGTCACCCGCGCACGCCCGTGCTCGTCATCCAGCGACGCCCGCGCCCATCATCAGCACACCCGCGCCCGTCACCCGCGCACGCCCGTGCTCGTCATCCAGCGCCACCCGCGCCCATCACCAGCGCACCCGCGCCCGTCACCCGCGCACGCCCGTGCTCGTCATCCAGCGGCACCCGCGCCCTTCACCAGCACACCCGTGCCCGTCACCCGCGCACGCCCGTGCTCGTCATCCAGCGCCACCAGCACACCCGTGCCCGTCACCCGCGCACCCCTGTGCTCGTCATCCAGCGCACGCCCGTGCCCGCCATCCGCGCACGCCCGCGCCCGTCACCCGCGCACGTCCTTGCCCAACACCAGCGCTTGTCAGTGCCCACCAACGCCCGTGCACGTCCACCCTTGCGCCCGAATACCCTTTTAAGGGTTCCACCGAGTCACCCGACTCTCAAACACTTCCCCGACTCTTTCCTCGTATTCCGAGGCTAGGTAAAACACTTCTGACTTAGAGGAGTTAGGACTTTTTATATTTTTGCATGGCTATGGAGTATTATGGTGTTTCATGCATGTTTCATTTGCAAGATTTAATTTTTATGCAATTTTATGTTATATTATGCACGTACACTATCTTAGGACTTGCTACCATGTCGGAAAGGGGCTTGGATCATCATAAAGAAGACTATCCCGACCCTATTATGGCACATTAAGTCTCGGCCAATTCTCTAAAGGAGAGGGTTGAGATTTAAATTGCTCTTTTCGGGTTAAGATCGGTCTCCTTAGCCTATTCAAGTTAATTTCCGAGTTTGTTTATCATTATTGCATGCATGAAGCCGGTGTTATGTTATCCTTTTCCTTAATTAACACGTTTGTGAATGTTTGTATGTTTGAATAAGCTAAACAAATCGTGATAACGCCGGCTTTTATTAAAAAAGGGTGCTATTTATCACGGTTGATGTTTGAGCATGCGAGAAATAATTAAACCACGATTAGGAAATCATTCGTGACTCGGATAGAGCCATGAGAACCTTCGGCCACCCTTCACAAGATGAAGCCGAGGGCTTCTTGGCCTTCCTTGGGTCAAGAATGAGTTCCTTATCTCAAGTTTAATTTGTTGATCGGATGATGTGAAGTTTTACTTCAATGTCTTTACGATTCCCATTAAAATATCATGTAAAGACTCTTTCAAACGAAGCATGCATGGATTCGAGTATCGATGACTCATTCGGGTCCATTTGGTTATGAGGATAGTTTCGGTCATTAGACCAAATTATCCTCGATCCTTTTGGAATCGTCTTGGTCGTCGAGTCGCGAATCGTTTTCACAATTAATGCATTCGGCACAACCCTTAAGCATTAATGCCACAAACTGGTTAATCGGGACGCTCACACGATTAAACTCACTTCACACTGATAAAGTTTATCCGAATTGGACATTAATTGATAACTCGCGTCGACGAGTCGTCAAAGGACGTTGGTGCCCTTTTCAATCTTATCAATTTCAAAACCCGAAACGCGCGGTCCGATGTAGCATGGACGTCTGGAAAGGGCTTCTGTGTCTCAACTTGAGTTTTTACCTGATTCTAGGTAACTCAGGTCAAGATACAGAAGATCTTTCTAGATCACTTCCGGGCAGATCGACCGGTTCTTTGGCTTTTTTGGGTTCTTGCACAACCCTGGATGATCCAGGGAATCGGTCGACACCGGCTACAGGCCGAGGTGGCCCGCACTGCGATCTTTCCCCTTTTCTGAAAACAATTTTCAAATAGAGGGCAAAATTGTCTTTTCACAATCCAGCGACATCCTTAGGGTTAGCATAACAAAAACACTACAGTACGGGATAAGAACGGGCTACCTGTTCAGGTGCAGGTTCATCTGCATAGCCTTTTCTTATCTAACTGATGAGTTTCTGTTATCCTAACATAGACTCGGGTAACTAGAACAGTTGATCCTTGTCAGAAAACCTGTGAAATGCTGATTAACCTTTCACTCGACCTAACCAAACACTAGATAATGGTTAGGAGGAATTCTAGATTCCAAATCTAGAGTCAAAACACGAGTTTGGTTAATTCAGTGGTAATTCAGTGTCACAATACAGAACAACTGTAAAAGCGATTCACACACCTGAGATTTGACTCTCTTTGTCAAGTTCTCAAAACAAAGCCGAATGCTAAAACGTTGGCATACGTTTGATTGTTTAGCATATGGCATTTGCTTGCAAAAACACCCCTGGGTTAATAATCTATTAATTCACGTAAACACGACAATAACAAACACTTTGTCTGTTATTAACATGTTGCGTGTTATCTTTCCGCACCTGTTTGCCATGCGGGTCGAGCCTGATCCCTAGGCCGAATAATATTAGGGTTCAACGCCCTAATCATCGAGCACAGGGTTCAACACCCTAATCAACACTCACAGGGTCCAACGCCCTATTCAGTAAGAGCGTCCATTGAATTTCAGTTCTTCGGTCTTTTCCCTAAACTCACGGTGAGTTAGAGTGGAATAATAACCGAACGCAAAACGACTGGAATTCGACCCTTTTGTAATTTGTATTTATTGTTTTCGAGAGCATTGTAAGGATTTTATTTTGTACATTTATTCTGTAAGAATTCCAGTCGGTGAGCGAACGGTCCGAGAGTCGAATCAATCGAATCGGTCTAATGCTTGCCCAGACACAAGTAAATCCAAGATATCGCGGTTCTGGTTCACGCAGGGATTCAACCTCCATGGTTCGATGAACTGTAATGCAAGATTGTGAACCAATTCCCCGACATATAGATTTACTTCTCTCCCGGCTTCTCAACCGACATCGTTTGGTTCATCGAATATCCGGTGTCAAAACGTGCGAGCCGAGTGCAGCTTAATTCACGCGGTAAATAATAAAACATGCAAGCCTAGCAAACCAGAGTACCGAAAGGGCGTGCGGGATATAGGCCCGCACGTAACATGAACCCCCGAACACGGATTTTCCGGTTCCGCACAGATCAATGCCTTAACAACAAACTAGGTGTTCCATACCCCTAGACCCAGGGTAACTTATCCGCCCTCGACCTTCGGGTCGTAAAATGATAAGTGGCGACTCCTTCTCTCACGCGTGTCCGACGCGCGTCCCCGCGGGAAGGTGGACGTTCCGACCAAGCCGCGCGATCCAAAAGCGCGCGATGCGGGCCCCGACGAGAGTCAACATTCGGGTCCGTACACATGGATATAACGATTCGGATTCACTCGAAACACATCTCGGAAAGTCCCTACTCATATACTTCGGGGAAGGACTTGACAAGGACGGTCGCGTGCCCGAGATAGAAGAGAGTTTGCATCGTCTCGAAAACCACCAACTCACTTCCGTCGAGCCAACCGAAGACATCAACATAGGCAATGCAGACGAACCACGCACCCTTAGAATCGGAACGGGACTCGACCCTGCACAGAGGGCCCGAATGATCGACTTCTTGATAGAGTATCAGGAGGTCTTTGCTTGGTCCTACGCCGATATGCCAGGCCTAGACCCCTCAATCGTGAGGCATTTCCTCCCACTCGATACTGAAAGATTCCCACCCAAACGCCAACACTTGCGACGTCAACGAGCTGACCTTCTCTTATGCATTAAGGAAGAAGTCATCAAGCAAGTAGACGCGGGATTCTTGGAGGTATGCAATTACTCTGAATGGGTAGCGAACATTGTTCCAGTGGAGAAGAAAAATGGGAAAGTCAGAGTCTGTATCGACTACCGAGATCTCAATAGGGCTAGCCCAAAGGATAATTTTCTGCTGCCACACATCGATGTCTTGGTGGACAATACAGCGCGCCACACACAATTCTCCTTCATGGACGGTTTCTCTGGATACAATCAGATTCAGATGGCCGAAGAAGACAAAGTCAAGACCACATTCATCACGATGTGGGATACATTTTGCTACAAGGTCATGCCTTTCGGTCTCAAAAATGCCGGGGCAACCTATCAACGGGCAATGGTCACTCTCTTTTATGACATGATGCATAAAGAGATCGAGGTCTATGTCAACGACATGATTGCGAAGTCCAAAGAAGGAGAAGATCATTTGGTTAACCTCAAACGATTGTTCAACCGCCTCAAGAAATATAAACTCCGACTTAACCCAGCAAAATGCACATTTGGCGTCAAGTCAGGGAAATTGTTAGGGTTTATAGTTAGTGAGGAAGGCATCAAGGTCGACCCTGACAAAGTTAAAGCGATCATGGAATTGCCCCCTCCATCGACAGTGCGCGAAGTGAGGAGCTTCTTAGGACGGCTGAATTACATCGCGCGTTTCATTGCAAATTTGACAGATAAGTGCCAACCACTCTTCCGTCTGCTTCGCAAAAATGCAGCGGTCGAATGGGATGATGAGTGTCAGAAAGCTTTTGATACCATCAAGGCATATCTAATTCAGCCGCCGGTGTTAGTTCCACCTTCACCTGATCGTCCTCTCATTTTGTACTTGATGGTGCGCCGACAATCCATCGGATGCATGTTAGGGCAAAAGGACGAATCCTCTCACGCAGAGCGAGCAATTTATTATTTAAGCAAAAAGTTCACTGAAGGGGAGTCCAACTACCCTGAGATAGAGAAAATG
The DNA here is from genome assembly GCF_007655135.1 of Punica granatum. Lineage (NCBI taxonomy): Eukaryota > Viridiplantae > Streptophyta > Magnoliopsida > Myrtales > Lythraceae > Punica > Punica granatum. Next base: position 10,943,988 of record NC_045132.1, read on the forward strand.
TGTTACGCACTTGTGTGGGTCATGCAAAGGCTCCGGCAATACACTCTCTACCATACTGTTCGCCTGCTGTCGAAGACAGATCCTTTGAAATATCTACTTAGCACTCCGTCCTCCATGAGGAATATAGCAAAATGGCGTTGCCAACTGACGGAGTACGACATCGAATATGTGTCGCGCACATCAGTCAAGGGCCAAGCGATAGCAGATCATTTAGCAGAGTTCCCGATTGTCGATGACACACCGATCGACTCTGACTTCCCAGACGAAAAAATCCTCCAAATGAGTGGTGAGGAGGAAATAACCAGATGGAAGATGTACTTCGATGGTGCAGTCAATTCCACCGGGTCAGGTATTGGCGCAGTGCTGATATCCCCAGAAGGGCATCATTTCCCGTTGCAACGAAGATTGACTTCCCCTGCACCAACAACATAGCCGAATATGAGGCATGTATCCTCGGCTTGCAGGCGGCAATCGACCTCAAAGTCAAGGAGCTGGAAGTGTTTGGAGATTCCATGCTCACAATCTTTCAGACACTCAAACAGTGGAAGACGAAAGATCCAAAACTGGTGCCATATCATGAGTACCTTGAAGACTTGACAGAAAACTTCAAGGACATCTCATTTACATACACACCGCGCATGAAGAACCAGTTCGCCGATGCACTCGCAACACTTGCTTCCATGGTTAGCATCACAAAAGAGAATCTCATCGAGCCCCTCGAGTTTGAGATTGCTCAGGGTCCTGCCCATTGCGATGTAATCGACGCTGTCGACGGCAAATCGTGGTACGCAGACATTAAACACTTGCTACAAACGGGTCAATTCCCAGCATTCACCGATCGACATGACTGGAGGACTCTTCGGCGCATTGCGGCAAATTTCTTCCTGAGTGGTGAAACCCTTTACCGCGGTTCTTTTGATGCCACACTGCTTCGGTGTGTTGATGAGAATGAGGCACAACGCCTCATGGAAGAAGTGCACGAGGGAAATTGCGGACCTCACATGAACGGGCTCATGCTAGCAAAGAAGCTCATGCGACTTGGGTATTTCTGGTCCACCATGGAGACTGACTGCGTCAAACATGTCAGGCATTGTCACTTGTGTCAAGTTTACGCAAATCAGATCAGAGCACCACCCAACGAGCTGCATCCAATGGCTGCTCCGTGGCCCTTTTCAATGTGGGGCATGGACGTGATTGGTCCTATTAACCCCAAAGCATCCAATGGGCACTTGTACACACTGGTAGCTATCGATTACTTCACCAAATGGATCGAAGCTATCACCCTTGCATCGGTCACTGCAAAAACCGTGGCACGCTTCCTCAAACGCGACATTATCGCACGTTACGGGGTCCCTGCGACACTTGTCACAGACAACGCCAAGAATTTGAACAATAAGCTCATTGACGAGCTCTGTGCACAGTTCAAGATTCTACACCGCAACTCTTCTCCGTATCGTCCACAAATGAACGGCGCGGTAGAGGCAGCAAACAAGAACATAAAGAAAATCATTGAAAAGATGACAGTTAATTACAGAGACTGGCACGAGATGCTCCCGTTCGCACTCTTGGCGTATCGGACTTCTATCCGCTCGTCCACTGGATCAACCCCATATTCTTTGGTCTACGGCATGGAAGCAGTTCTTCCAATCGAAGTAGAGATTCCCTCTATGAGGATCCTTGCCGAGTCCAAGCTCAAGGAAGCAGAGTGGGCGAAGCAACGCTACGAACAGCTCAATCTCATTGATGAGAGGCGGCTAACAGCACTTTGCCACGGTCAGTGCTATCAGCAAAGAATGACCCGAGCTTTTAACAAGAAAGTTCGTCCCCGCGAGTTCAGCCCCGGCGACCTCGTCCTGCGGAAAGTTTTGCATATCGCCCCTGATTTCAGGGGCAAGTTTGCTTACAAATACGACGGTCTCTTCATTGTTAAAGAAGTCTTTGACGGGGGGGCAATCATTCTCAATGATATGGACGGGAACGAGAACGCTCTTCCGGTCAACGCTGATACACTCAAGAAATACTATCCGTGATGGTGTTTCTCTCATTCCACTGTGGACGTTTTCCTCAAATGCACATTACATTGTTAACTTTCTTCGCATGTACAATCTCCCAGCACTTTCATTTCTGCTTATTAATACACTCCCCGTTTCTGCTCTTCCCCTTTCTCTGAACTTGTCCTGAGAGAAAAATAATAAATCTCCCGCTAGGTTGAAAACCTCTTGGAGGCGGCCTGGGCAAAAATTAGGGAATGAGGGGCACGGTTTAAAATCCCGCCAAAGGGGGACCGTGGCAAAAGGAGAGTACAAAACGAAATCCTCGCTAGAGTGAAAACCCGAAAGGGTGCTCTAAGCAAAAGTTAGAGGAACCGAGAGGTATGACCAGATCCAAGTGGGACGGTTATAGCAAAAGGTGAGCTCTAAATGAGAGAAGAGTCTAAAAGAATACCCCGCTAGGTCGTCACGCACCTTGCGACCTAGGCAAAAGTTAGGGGCCTTCGGCAGCTCGACTATGAAATGACAGCTACACTCAGTGTGAAGCGACAACAAGTAGTAGTTTGGCAGTCTCCGATGCAAGCAAACTCTCTTTGACTCTCACAGCACAAGACACGTTTCGACATGCAGTCGAATCGTCGTATCCTTGATGTGGAGGATCCCAAAATCCCTCCGTTTTCCCTAATGCAAATTCTACGGGTCATGCCCGTTCTGTAACACATAAGCCTTTTTGTCGAGTCACAATTTAGCGGGAGACGACCACCCCTTTAAATGGTCATCATGTTCAAATCCCCAAAGCATTATTATTCAGACTTCTTTATACATCTTCATTATGGCTATAGAGTAAGATTGACAACCACTATTAGCCCTTTTGATTCTAGATGCAGGAAGCAGGATTTGAACCCCGAAAAGAGTTTCTCTTCGACGAATGCATGTCTGTCTTATGCCAAAGACTACAGTTTAAATCCGAAGAGAGACCTTCAGGATAACACTCCAGGCACTCAGTTGCATCGCAATCAGTTGGCAAGTAATGAAACGTCCTACCACAGCATCGATTGCGACATGGACGAAATCAACGAGGGAAGAAACACGATGATTCCTTCCACACCTCACACTACTCCTCAGTGTTTGCATTTACTTCGCGCACCTTTATTTCTTCAATGCACTTTAATTAGCGTGCACCCTCTCAGGATCGCAGTGCACATTTATTTCCGCAATGCACTTTAATTGGCGTGCACCCTCTCAGGATCGCAGTGCACATTTATTTCCGCAATGCACTTTAATTGGCGTGCACCGTCTCAGGATCGCAGTGCACATCGCAAGTCCACCGGGTAGGCGCCTTTGAACCATGCAGTTCATTCGGTATGCGCCCCGTGCATATTGCAAACCCGCCGAGCAAGTGCTCGTGCACCTCGCAAGTCCACCGGGTAGGCGCCTTTGAACCATGCAGTTCATTCGGTATGCGCCCCGTGCATATTGCAAACCCCTTCGGGTCAGTCCCGACTACTTTCTTGCATTGGGGTCAGTCCCCTTCGGGTCAGTCCCGACTACTTTCTTGCATTGGGGTCAGTACCCTTCGGGTCAGTCCCAACTACTTTCTTGCATTGGGGTCAGTCCCCTTCGGGTCAGTCCCGACTACTTTTCTTGCATTGGGGGTCAGTCCCGACTACTTTTCTTGCATTAGGGTCAGTCCCCGTCGGGTCAGTCCCGACTTTAATCACTCATGAAGCACACATGATCTTGCTAGTTTCTCCCTCTAGAAAATGCTCTCAACTTCTTAGGAACTAGCAGCAAGCAAAGAACTTCATGAAAACCAAAAACCAAGCAAAATATCTTTAGAGTTTAGGTCGGGATCCATAGCGAGCACTATTCCGACTTATATCCAAAATTCTTCAAACTTCATAGACGACATGTTTCGGACCCAAGGATTCCATTTCTGAACCCAGTTTTTTAGTTTGGAGTCGTTTGCTCATCGTTTTGGTCATTTCGGGTGAAGTTGGAGCTCTCGGGTGAACAGTGACGCGTCACCAGCGTCACCAGCGTCCGTCACCGAGCGTCACCGAGCGCAACCCGCGTCCGTCACCGAGCGTCACCGAGCGCAACCCGCGAGCGTCACCAGTGACTGTCACCGAGCGCAACCCGCGTCCGTCACCGAGCACCCCAGCGTCCGTCACCAACGCCACCCCGCGCCCGTCACCAGCACGCACCAGCGTCACTAGCCGCCCGTGCCCGCACAGCCGCCCGTGCCCGTCACCAGCGTCCGTCACCAGCGCCACCCGCATCACCCCGCGTGTCCGTGCCCGTCACCAGCGCCACCAGCGCTCGTCACCCAGCGCGTCCGTGCACGTCATCAGCTCGCCCGTGCCCGTCACCAGCACGCCCGTGCCCGTCACCCAGCGCGTCCGAGCCCGTCACCGGCACGCCCGTGCCCGTCACAAGCGCCACCAGCGCCCGTCACCAGCACACCCGTGCCCGTCACCAGCACGCCCGTGCCCGTCACCTGCGTCCGTCACCAGCGCCACCCGCGCCCATCACCCCGCGTGTCCGTGCCCGTCACCAGCGCCACCAACGCTCGTCACCCAGCGCGTCCGTGCACGTCATCAGCACGCCCGTGCCCGTCACCCAGCGCGCCCGTGCCCGTCACCCAGCGCGTCCGTGCCCGTCACCCAGCGCGTCCGTGCCCGTCACCAGCACGCCCGTGCCCGTCACCAGTGCCGCTCGTGCCCGTCACCGTGCGCCACAAGCGCCCGTCATCGAGCACGCCCGTGCCCACCAGCGCCCGTTCGTGCCCACCAGCGCCCGTCACCGTGCTTGACTGCGCCCGTGCACGTCCACCCGTGCACCCGAATACCCTTTTAAGGGTTCCACCGAGTCACCCGACTCTCAAACACTTCCCCGAGTCTTTCCTCGTATTCCGAGGCTTGGTAAAACATTTTCGACTTAGAGGAGTTAGGGCTTTTTATATTTTTGCATGGCTATGGAGTATTATGGTGTTTCATGCATGTTTCATTTGCAAGATTTAATTTTTATGCAATTTTATGTTATATTATGCATGTGCACTATCTTATGACTTGCTATCATGTCGGAAAAGGGCTTGGATCATCGTAAAGAAGACTATCCCGACCCGACTACGGCAAATTAATTCTCGGCCAACTCTCTAAATGAAAGGGTTGAGACTTAAATTGCTCTTTTCGGGTTAAGATCGGTCTCCTTAGCCTATTCAAGCTAGCTTCCGAGTTTGTCTTATCATTATTGCATGCATGAAGCCGGTGTTATTTTATCCTTTTCCTTAATTGACACGTTTGTGAATGTTTATATGTTTAAATGAGCTAAACAAATCGTGATAACGCCGGCTTTATTAAAAAGGAGTGCTATTTATCACGGTTGATGTTTGAGCTGCGAAAAATAATTGAACCACGATTAGGAAATCATTTGTGACTCGAATAGAGCCATGAGAACCTTCGGCCACCTTTCATAAGATGAAGCCGAGGGCTTCTTGGCCTTCCTTGGGTCCAGAATGAGTTCCTTATCTCAAGTTTAATTCGTTTATCGGATGGTGTGAATTTTTACTTCAATGTCTTTACGATTCCTATGTTAAAGTATCGTGTAAAGACTCTTTTAAAATTAACGTACATGGATTCATGTATCGAGGACTCATTTAGATCCATTCGGTTATAAGGATATTGTCGGTTATTCAACTGAATTATCCTTGATCGTTATGGATTCATTTTGGTCGTCGAATCACGAATCGTTTTCCTAATTAATGCATTCGGCTATAACCCTTAAGCATTAATTCCACAAACGGGTTAATCGGGACGCTCACATGATTAAACCCACTTCACACTGATAAAGTTTACCCGAATTGGACATTAACTGATAACTCGCGTCGACGAGTCGTCAAAGGACGTTGGTGCTCTTTTCAAACTTATCAATTTCAAAACCCGAAACGCGCAGTCCGATGTAGCATGGACGTCTAAAAAGGGCTTCTGTGTCTCAACTTGAGTTTTTACCTGATTCCAGGTAGCTTAGGTCACGATACAGAAGATCTTTCTAGATCACTTCCGGGCGGATTGACCGGTTCCTTGGCTTTTCCGGGGTTCTTGCATAACCCTGGATGATCCAGGGATTTGGTCGACACCGGCTACAGGCCAAGGTGGCCCGCACTGCGATGTTTTCCCCCTTTTCTGAAAACAATTTTCAAATGAAGGGCAAAATCGTCTTTTCACAATTCAGCGACACCCTTAGGGTTAGCATAACAGAAACACTACAGTACGGGATAAGAATGAGCTACCTGTTCAGGTGCAGGTTCATCTGCATAGCTTTTTCTTATCTAACTGATGAGTTTCTGTTATCCTAACATAGACTCGGGTAACTAGAACAGTTATCTCTGTTAGAAAACATGCGAAATGCTGATTAACCTTTCACTCGACCTAACCAAACACTAGATAATGGTTAGGAGGAATTCTAGATTCCGAATCTAGAGTCAAAACACGAGTTTGGTTAATTCAGTGGTAATTCAGTGTCACAATACAGAACAACTGTAAAAGCAATCCACACACCTGAGATTTGACTCTCTTTGTCAAGTTCTCAAAACAAAGCCGAATGCTAAAACGTTGGCATACGTTTGATTGTTTAGCATATGGCATTTGCTTGCAAAAACACCCCTGGGTTAATAATCTATTAATTCACGTAAACACGACAATAACAAACACTTTGTCTGTTATTAACATGTTGCGTGTTATTTTTCCACACCTATTTGCCATGCGGGTCGAGCCTGATCCCTAGGCCGAATAATATTAGGGTTCAACGCCCTAATCATCAAGCACAGGGTCCAACACCCTAATCAACACTCACAGGGTCCAACGCCCTATTCAGCGAGAGCGTCCATTGAATTTCAGTGCTTCGGTCTTTTCCCTAAACTCACGGTGAGTTAGAGTGGACTAATAACCGAACGCAAAACGACTGGAATTCGACCCTTTTGTAATTTGTATTTATTGTTTTGAGAGCATTGTAAGGATTCTATTTGATGCATTTATTTTGTAAGAATTCCAGTCGGTGAGCGAACGGTCCGAGAGTCGAATTAATCGAATCGGTCTAATGCTTGCCCAGACACAAGTAAATCCAAGATCTCGCGGTTCTGGTTCACGCAGGGATTCAACCTCCATGGTTCGATGAACTGTAACGTAAGATTGTGAACCAATTCCCTGACATATAGATTTACTTCTCTCCCGGCTTCTCAACCGACATCGTTTGGTTCATCGAATATCCGGTGTCAAATCGTGCGAGCCGAGTGCAGCTTAATTCACGCGGTAAATAATAAAACATGCAAGCCTAGCAAACCAGAGTATCGAAAGGGCGTGCGGGATATAGGCTCGCACGTAACATGACCCCCGAACACGGACTTTCCGGTTCCGCACAGACCAATGCCTTAACAACAAACTAGGTGTTCCATACCCCTAGACCCGGGTAACTTATCCGCCCTCGACCGTCGGGTCGTAAAATGATAAGTGGCGACTCCTTCTCTCACGCGTGTCCGACGGGCGTCCCCACGGGAAGGTGGACGTTCCGACCAAGCCGCGCGATCCAAAAGCGCGCAATGCGGGCCCCGACGAGAGTCCACATTCGAGTCCGTACAGTTTGGAGATAATAATAATAACCAAAAGAAATGGAAATAAAATGATGATTTGATTAGTGGGTTGTCTTCTTGATGGTGAAACTTGCCACAACAAATCCACTCTTCTCCCCTGTTGTGAGACCGGTCTTTACCAAATGCACATATATAGGCACACATATACATATCCATATGCACATGCATGGTTACATAACATACATGTATATAATATACCATAATTTGTGGCTGGATCTTTAAATGTATATAATATACCACAACTTATGGCTGGATCTTCATCTATATGAAAAAGAAAAAACGAAAAAGTGAGAAGTCAGATAGAGATGACTGTAGAATGGGCCAAGTGGCCTCCTCTTCAGCAGCCCTTTTCTTCCCACCGCTTTTGACCATCTTTGACCACTTTTTTTTTCTTCTTATCTTCCTTATTTAAGCCATACCCTCCCTTGCTCTATCCCTAGCTGAGAGAAAACGAAAATGAACCAGAAGAGAGAGAGAGAGAGAACTGAACTGAGTTGAGAAAATTCTTGGAGAAGAAGAAGAGGAAGAAGACTAAGTTGGAGTATTGATTAGGGCTGAGGAGACCGAGACTATATACCCGGAAAGCTCGACCCATTGAGCTATTATTTTCGGGGGTCTTTGTGAGTACTTCATTCCATTGTGAAATGATATATATAATTATAGTATGTTATATGAATACTCTATTTCCTTGTGAAATTATGTGTTATAATTATATAAATTATTTAAGACGAATATAGTGGTAGTTATATTATGGAATCGGCCTTGCAATGTTGTGGGAAAGGATCTGAGAAATATGGCCTTTTATGTTTCACCTTGATTTGGGATATGCAGTGTGATTGAGTATGTGGCTTGCGTAAGAAAAAATATGATGATAATGTGATTCAATTGGAAAATGATTGTGGCTGTGTTTGTGTATACAGAACTGTGATAATTTGGGGAATAAGGATTTGGTGTGGGCTTACGATGTGTGATGGCATGGCTGTAGTTGACTGTGCTTGTGATTGTTGTTTGACTATAGCCATGGGATCGCTGGACCTGGCGGATTACAAAATGGGCCAAATCGGCCGCTGGACCCAGCGGAATACAAATAGGGCCTGATCGGCCGCGGGACCCGGTGGAATATAAATTGGGGCATGATCGGCCGCTGGACTCGGCGAAATATAAACAGGGCATAGCCATACAGACATTTGGCAATTCCTCAAGAATCGGTCCCGTGGCCCTTCTCAATGTGGGGGATGGACGTGATCGGCCCGATCAACCCCAAAGCGTCTAACGGGCACATGTTCATCTTGGTGGCGATTGATTACTTCACCAAGTGGATCGAGGCTATTGCTCTCGCATTGATCACCGCAAAAGCCGTAGCCCGTTTTCTCAGACGCGACATCATCGCCCGGTACGGGGTCCCTGCGATAATCATCACGGACAACGCCAAGAACCTGAACAACAAGGTCATCAACGAGCTATGTGCACAATTCAAAATCCGACACTGCAACTCCACCCCATACCGTCCCCAAATGAACGGTTCGGTGGAAGCGGCAAATACGAACATTAAGAAGATCATCGAAAAAATGATGGTGAACTACAAGGATTGGCACGAGATGCTCCCCTATGCACTCTTGGCGTACCGGACATCCATACGGACTTCAACCGGGGCAACCCCGTACTCCCTAGTCTATGGCATGGAGGCAGTCCTCCCAATCAAAGTGGAAATCCCTTCCATGAGGATTCTTGCCAAGGCCGAACTTGCAGAAGTGGAGTGGGCGAAGCAGCAATACGAGCAACTAAACCTCATCGATGAGAAAAGGCTGAAAGCGCTGTGCCACGGACAGTGCTACCAACAGAGGATGGCACGAGCATTCAATGCCAAGGTCCGTCCCCGAGAGTTAAGTCCCGGTGACCTCATCCTGAGGAAGGTGCTACATGTCACACCCGACTCTCGAGGAAAGTTCTCGTACAAATACAACGATCCCTTCATCGTCAAAGAGATTTTCTCCGGAGGAGCGGTCATTTTGAGCGATATGGACGGCACCGAAAATGCCCTCCCCATCAACGTTGACGCCATCAAGAAGTATTATCCATGAGCACTTGTACGTTTTCTTATTCGCCGGGCTCCGTGCCTATTTCATTGTAAGACATTTCTGTTCTCGTGAACGAACGTCAATTCCTGCCATTTTGTCCAATACTAAGCTTTCTTGAGAGAATTTAAAAAAATTTTCCCGCTAGGTCGAAAACCCCTTCAAGGCGGCCTAGGCAAAAGCTAGGGAACGAGTGGCACGACTTAAAATCCCGCAAAGGGGAGTCACGGCAAAAGGAGAGCATAAATCATTTCCTTGCTAGGTCGAAAACCTCTTCGAGGCGGCCTAGGAAAAAGTTAGAGGATCCGAGGGGTGCGATCTCGCCCAAACACGGGGAATCGCAGCAAAAGGTGAGCATTCATGTGAGAAAGACCAAATAAAACACCCCGCTAGGTTATCACGCATCTTGCGGCCTAGGCAAAAGTTAGGGGACAATGTCGGCTCGACCACGAAAAAACGGCAACACTTCTCCGTGAAGCAACACCGAGTAGTGGTTCGGCATTCTCCGACGCAAGCAAACTCTCTTCGACTCTCCAGGCTCGAGACTCGCCCCGGAATGGGGTCGAATCGACGTATCCTTGATCTGGAGGATCCTATAAGATCCCTCCTGTCAGCACCCCATTTTGGCCCACCGGCTTCCCACACGAGGATTCCCGACCAAAGCTCGGGACGCTATTCATCATCCAGCAACCAGAGGCAAGTAGGCGGGCACGGAGTCACGAACAATGGGAGAAGAGCTGGGTCAATTAGAAAAGCCGAAGAGAGCTGTTAGAAGAACGAACGAACAAGGAATCCCGAAAACGATGGAGCTCGTACTGTGGCACTATTCATCACCAAGTCACCGAAGCACCGAAAGGTGCCCAATATGGGACTCCAAAGATCCCTCTCAGTGCCAAAGTGACCAATGACACGTCCGGACGCATTTCCGGGGCAAGCCACGTGAGCCGGGACACCCCGATCTCTCACGGACGCCTTTTCTGACAGAGCTCCCGGGGCCCGACCCACTGACAAGTAAACGGCACCCGGAAACGGGCCTACAGGCACCCAAGGACCACCAAGGTCGGGGAACAAGCCTTAGATGACCTTCCGGAACTCGACTTGATTTCCCGAGGGACGTTCCAGTGGTCACGAACGTCTCCCGGCGAGCCTTCGGGGGCACGTCCACGAAGAACGGAGATCACAACGATCCCCGAGCACCTCACAACGATTCCCGAGCACCTCAAGACATTCAGGGAACACTGAGAAAATCCCTATCACAAGTCCCTAGGCCTCCCCGGGCTAACGGTCCTCGGCCGAGGGCGAGGAGCCAACGATACCCCACAGGGCATAAGGGCCACCGAAACGAATGTCAAGATGCACAAAGAGCAATCGGGGACCGGAGGACACTAAACTCCACTCCGAATGTCCAAACAGGGCAAAACCGACTCTCAAGGCGCCGAGTCGCCCGAACGTTCGTTCACACGACGCATGGCGATATCAGGCTTATTCAAATCCTCGTCATTCAAGCATTCCAAATCTTCAAATTAATTGGACGTCGGAGATCGGATGCGAGCTCAATCAAGCCTCAAGCATTTTCCGACTTTTCTCTCAATCGAATGGGACCCATAGCTCAGCCAAGCCGAGCCATCAAGCCACGGCTCAACCCCAAGCCGCGGTTCAAACCCTCGGCTCCGACATGACAGCCCCAAGCCGCGGCTAATCCCCTTGGCCGGCGGCTCCAAGGAGGCTTCCTCCTTCCCTCCACCACAAATTCAAATTCCTTCTTACACACACTCACATCCATCACCTCCCATCACTCAACCTCTTGCTTCCCCTACACTCAACATGACATTTTCCCCTTCTTAATCCCTTGATATTTTTCGGCAGCCCCCTAACCCATTTTCGGCAGCCCATTAAGTCCATTAAACCGCAATTAACTTCCCCAAAGCAAGTCATTAGCATAGCCTATAAGTTCCCATTTCTCATTAGACTTAATCACTTCTTCAACTCCACTCTCTCTCAAGCCAAATTCTCTTTAAAAAGCTCTCAACCTCCAACCCACACCCAAGTTCCGTTCAGCCCTTTGCCAAGGCCGAAACGGGCCAAAATCGCCGGAAAACCACCCGGTATTCCGGTAACCACCCGACCCGACTTAAGCCAAAAATCATCAAACTTCCTAGCCTACATATTTGCCACCCCCTAAGTCCATTTTCGGGCTTAGATTTTCGATTTGAGGTCCCCAGCACCCCATTCCAGCCGCAAGAGCATTCGGGTCCTGAGACCCCCTCTAGCCGCGCACACCGAGCCAACCACGTGCCATTTCTTCCCACGATTTCGGCGAGTCGTGCCATCACATTCAAAGGGTTCCTCACAACCCTCACCCTCCCCCGTGAAGAGGTGGTCACGGTCCGAGGGCTGATCAACCTTGCACAACCGTCGTTCATCCGCTTCTCTCTTACCGGGTTCCTCACAGTTTTACCGAATTTTCTCTCACATTTTCGGGTTTGTCCAGGCCTTGGCACGTTCGGGTCTGCCCACGATCACCTAGATCTGCCTCTTAGGAGTCCAACGAACCCGACCTCGCACCGTGCCGTGGTCGGAGCAAGCGTGCCGAGCCGTTTTCCCGAGACTGCCGCGGCTGCACCTTCACCCGGGTCACCCACCCGTGACGTCCAACCTGAGTCTTGCGACTCCCACAGCCGCTTCCCCGACTCTTTTCCTTGTGCATCGAGGCTAGGTAACATCCCTCTGCAACTTAGAAGGGCTAGGATCTTCGATCTTTACTTATATGGAGTGTTTATGCACTTTAGAGGTTCGGAATGCATGAAAGGTTGCATTTTTTTTGGATTCGAACTCCCCATGCACGTCATGCATCGTAGCACGTTTATTTTTATCATTAACGTCCGTATACCGTGTAGCCATGCAAGCATAACATGAAGTGCCTCGGATCCGAGGGGATGAGACCGATATGGACCCAAGAGAGTCGTGAGACCTCTCCGCCGAACCCCTTAGCGGGAGGGCCGTGAGCCCTCTTGGCTCTCTAGAGTCCATGGCCGCCTCATCTCTTCGGATCGAGCCATTTCTTCGGTCATGATGCTTTCAACCGTGACCAAGATGTGTTGATGCAACGAGAAACATTCGGGATCTAGGGGGAAGAGGTCCCCACGGGTCTGTGGCACCAAGGGGAGCTCACAGCCACGTCTCTTACGGAGAGGCAGAGAGGTCCCTTGGTCCTTCCGAGGCCACGGACTTCTCCTCCCGTGATATCGAGGGTTCTCGGGATAAATTTCTGAATTTGGCCTTGAATAAATTAATGTTGCATTACGAATTTCATGCGTATATTCACCTTGTACGTTTATTCGCGTATTTTACATCATGACGGCATTATTCTATTGGGTGCTTGTATTATTGATTTCCATGGTATATGAGACATGCAAGAAACGATTGAAATCGGCGCAAGAGACCGACCAAGACCCGGGGTTGAGCCAAGGGAATGTTCGGTCACTATCTTCGGGACGTGATCGAGCGTCCCGTGGCTCTCTTCGAGTCTATGTCGGCCTCCTCCTCCGTTTGGAAGTTGGCTCTTGGAGTTGTATGTAATCGTGCTCTCCATTTAGTTGTCGATCGCGCATCGATCGTTTATTAGACGTGTTAGTCCCGGATAAATACCCACCGGATCTATAGTTGCGGTGTAAATTGGTAATTGTCGAATAATCCCACAAAAAGGAAAAAAAAGGGGACGTCTCACTCGGCTAATTAAATCACTTGGACTAAATAAATTGGGTAAATTGGTTATTAATTAGTAAACGCGTCGATGATTTACGGAATGGCGAGAATGCCCTTTTCCATTAAAAAATTCACAATTTCAAAATACCGAGTCGCATAACCCGAATAGAATTGATGTCTAGGGAGTACTCACGTGCCACGACTCGAGTCCGGGCCCAATTTGAGGCGGCTCGAGTCGGGGCACGAGAGTCCTTCTTAGACTCCTTCGTGTGACGCGATCTCCAATTTATACACGAACATTGCAATTTTATTATCCAATGGCATAATCGTCATTCCGTGATTCACCGATACCCTAGGCGCTAGGGAGTTGGAAATGCCTCGATCTATGGACGGAAAAGGGCCACCCATTCGGGTACGAGTCTCATTCGCATGGCCCATTCCGTCCACTTTCGGTGTTTCTATCTTCCTATCGTAGATTCGGTGGGGAGCATTTTATTTCAGTTCCAAAACACAAAGAACCGGACTAATCATGCATCCGGCCTAATCAAACACTAGATAATGGATAAGCGGAATGATAGATTCCAATCTAGAGTCAAAACACGAGTTTGGCTAATTCGGTGAAACCGCAGTGACACTTAACTGAATAAGAGTCATAAAACAAACACACACATGTAATCGGCTTAGAACCTTATCCTAGCCCGCCCTCTATGTTTGCCTAGGTTAGGTGCATTGTTTGCCAATCAACCACGAATAATAACTGATTAAATCACGTACGTTCGACTTAATACACCACTTGTCTGCATTCACCGACAATTGTCAGTTGTTGTCTATATTGTGTCAGTTTTATCAGTTTTCTTCTGTTTTGTCTTTGCATATGATGATTTATTGCGGTTCGGGCCCGAGCCCATAGGTCACGTGTTGCACGGGGTCCAACGCCCCAAATCACCGAATACGAGGTCCAACGCCTCTTAACTCACCGAGCGCGTGCAACCCGAGTGCGGAATGGGATCTAGCCTCGATTCACCGTCACACTCCGAATGCGGCCTATGTGGAAGGCGGATTCGGATTGAGTGCGTGAAACGGGTTTAGATATCACCCGGGAGCTCGATCGGTCCATCGAATACAGCGAGAACCGACCGGTTCCCCCGAAAACCGTTGGATCGACCGGACCCGACCCCCGGCTCCTCGAGCCCGCGTTGCCTTAATTTGTTTATCGGTTATTCAAAATACTCGGTGAGCCGGAGTAGAATATTGGCCCAATGCAAACAGATCGGGATCCATTTACTTATTCAGTTATACCTTGTAATTAGTTGAGAGAACATTGCGAGAATTCTATTTGTATGTTCATTCGTGCACTTGTAAGGATCCCCGATCGGCGAGCGAGAGGTCCGAGTATCGGATTGGTTAAGTTGGTCTATCGCCATCGAAGGGTGAGTAAACTCGGATACTCGTGGCTTCGGTTCACGCAGGGATTCGACCATCACGGTTTGATGAACTGTAACGCTAAGATAGTGAACCGACTCTTCGATGCACTAGCCTACTCATCTTTCGGATTCTTGGCCCAACTTGATCAATCCATCGACTTTACGGTGTGAAAACGGGTGAGTCAAGTGCGACCTTAAATCATGCGGTAAATAAACAAAACGGCAAGCCTAGCAAGCTAGAGTACCGAAAGGGCGTGCGGGATATAGGCCCGCACGTAATAGAACCCTCGAATTCGGAATTTCCGGTTCCACATGACCATTGCCTTAGCATTTAGGTGTACCCCGTACCCCTAGACCCGGGTAACTTGTCGGCCCTCGACCTTCGGGTCGTAAAATGGCAAGTAGCGACTCCTTCTCACATGCGTCCGTCGCGCGTCCCCGGGAAGGTGGACACTCCCAAGCCGCGTTTGCTTAGGCGCTCGCATGCGTGCCCCAACGAGATTAAATTCGGGTGCGCACACCTCCCATTACCTTTATGCACATAATTCTACGGGTTATCCGTCTCAGAAAAGCTATTCTCCAATAGGGACACGGCCGCCTTCCAAATGGCCACCGATATCATGTCCCCAACACATCTTTACATAGATTCCCTTACGCGTCGTAGTCTAAACGATTTCGCGCGGCAGACATCCTTTGTAGGCCTTTCTTTTCCACGCACAGGTGCGATTGAGATCCCCGGGGGCATCTTCTCCTTAACGGACTCATGTCTGCCTCACGCGACAGGGTGTGCTCTCAATGCGCCGGAAACCGTCGAAGGATGCACCACACCGCCCGAACTGACGATGTTCAAAGAAGGACAAACGATAAGAGATCATCATCAGTCGCCGCGCATGAAGCGCTCCAGATCCAAACGCCAAGCGAGCCGTATCACACAGCGCTTTGCGCAAGTTCCAAATTTCGAATTCCCCCTCGGGTCCATCTCGGCTTTTAAATTTCTGTTCAGGTCTATCCTGGCCCCTCGGGTCCATCCCGGCTTTTAAATTCCTTGTTCAGGTCTATCCTGGCCCCTCGGGTCCATCCTGGCTTTTAAGTTCCTTGTTCAGGTCTATCCTGGCCCCTCGGGTCCATCTCGGATTTTACATTCCTTGTTCAGGTCTATCCTGGCCCCTCGGGTCCATCCCGGCTTTTAAATTCCTTGTTCAGGTCCATCCTGGCCCCTCGGGTCCATCCCGGCTTTTAAATTCTTTGTTCAGGTCCATCCTGGCCCCTCGGGTCTATCTAGGCTTTTAATTTCTTGTTCAGGTCTACCTCGGTTTCTTTCAGGTTTATCCTGTTTTCTTTCGGATCTATCCCGGTTTCTTTCGGGTCCGTCCCGGTCTTAATATCCAGTGCAATATCCCGACATGTCCAAGCAAGGTACGAGCAGCCATGGGGGGGAACGGTATCAGAGCTGTCGCCGGGCCCAAAAAGGGGGTGCTTATTATGGTCTTTGGCTACATCCTCTAACTGAGCATGCAACCAAAGAGGGGCAAGCTGTCAGCACCCCATTTTGGCTCACCGGCTTCCTACACGAGAATCCCTGATCAAAGCCCGGGTTACTATTCATCACCCGGCAAGCGGAGGCAAACGTGCGGTCATGAAGTCGTGGACGACAGGAGAAAAGCTGGGTCCATTATAAAAGCGAAAGAGAGTAGTCGGAAGAACAAACAGGCGAAAAAACCCCGAAAATAGCGGAGCCAGCACTGCGGCACTATTCATCACCGAATCACTGAAACACCGAAAGGTGCCCAATATGGGACTCTAAAAATCCCTCTCAGTGCCAAAATTACCAACGACACGCCCGGGCGCATTTCCGGGGCATACCGCATAAACCGGGACACCCCGATCTCTCACGGACGCCTTTTTTGACAGGGCTCCCGAGGTCCACTCCACTGACAAGCAAATGGCACCCCAAAACGGGCATACAGGCACCCAGGGACCACCGGGGTCGTGGAACAAGCCTCAGACGACCTTTCGGAACTCTACAGGGCTCCCCGAGGGACGTTTCAGTGGTAGCAAATGCCTCCCGGTGAATATTCGGGGCACGTTCACGGAAAACAGAGATCACAGCGACCCCCGAACACCTCAAGTCATTCGGGGAACAACTGAGAAAGCCCGGTCACAAGCCATTAGGTCTTCCCGGGCCAACGGTCTTCGGTCAGGGACAACGAGCCGACGATCACCCTATGAGGCAAAAAGGGTCACCGAAACAAACATTGAGGTGCACAAAGAGCAATCGGGGACCGAGGGCATTCAACTCCACTCCGAACGTCCAAATAGGGCAAAACCGACTCTCGAGGCGCCAGGTCGCCCGAACATTCGTTCACACGACGTATGGCGATATTAGGCTCATTCAAATCCTCTTCGTTCAAGCATTCCAAATCTATAAATTAATCAGACATCGGAGATCGGATGCGCGTTCAATCAAGTCTCAAGCACTTTCCGGCTTTTCTCTTAATCGAATGGGACCCACAGCTCAGCCAAGCCAAGCCGTCAAGCCGCGGCTCAACCCCAAGCCACGGCCCAACCCCTCAAGCTCGGCTGGCCGTAATTAGCCGCGGCTTCCCCCCATGGCCGGCGGCTCAAGGCTCCCTCCACCACAAAATTTGAATTTCTCTCACATCTATCACCTCCCATCATCCATCTATCACACCCATCACTCTTACCCTTGCTTCTCCTACACTCAACATGACACAAACCCCTCCCTAATCTTCCCTCCAATTTCGGTAGCCCTTGCTTAGGGTCCAAAACCGTGATCAACTTCCCTTAATCACACCGTTAGCCTAGCCTATAAGTTCCCTTCCATCATTAACTTTAATCACTTCTTCATTCTCCTTCTCTCTCAAGCCAATCTCCCTCTAGAATCCTCTCAAACTCCAGCCCACTCCCACTCATTCGTCCATCCCAAGCCAAGGCCAAAACCGGCCAAAACCATCGGAAAACCACCCGGTATTCCGATAACCACCCGACCCGACTTAAGCCAAAAGTCACAAAACTTCCTAGCCCGCATATTTCCCACCCCCTAAGTCCATTTCTGGGCTTAGATTTCTCATTTGAAGCCTCCATCAACATGTTTTGGCCGTGAGAAGAATCAGCTCCCTAGGATGCTAGATGCGTGCACCGAGCCTCAACAACGTGCCATTTCGTTCCACGACTTTGCCGAGTCGTGCCATCACGTTCAAAGGGTTCCTCACAACCCTTACCCTCTCTCGTGAAGAGGTGGTCACGATCCGAGGGGCGATCCACCGTGCACAACCACCGTTTCATCGTTTCTTCTCTTACCGGGTTATTTGCTTTCACACCGAACTTTCTCTCACTGTTTCGGGTTCATCTAAGGCTTGGCACGTTCGGGTTTGTCCACGGACGTCTAGATCTGCCTCTTAGGAGTCCAACGAGCCCAACCTCGCACCGAGCCGTGGCCGGAGCTCGCGTGCCGACCCGTTTTCCCCGGACTGCCGCGGCTGCCACCTCTCGGGTCTCTCAACCCGTTACGTCCAAGCCGAGTCTTGCGACTCTCAAGGCCGCTTCCCCAACTCTTTTCCTCGCACATCGAGGCTAGGTAATGTCTCTTTGCAACTTAGAGAAGCTAGGATCCTCGATTCTTGTTTGTATGAGACATTTATATGATTTAAAGAACCGAATGCATGAAAGTTTCCATTTTTCTTTCGGATCTATATCTCCCATGCACTTCCATGCAACGTGCGTCCATTATATCCCTATGCACGACCATGCCATGTCCATATGATGTTCAAGCTTGCGTGCCATGACGGGAAACGGCTCGGATCCGAACGGGAGAGGCTCCCTTGGCCACGGATTGAGCCACGGGACTCACGGCCGAGTCTCTAAGGAGAGACCCGTGAGCTCCCTTGGCCCATCCGAGGCTAGGGCGGTCTCCTTCTTCCCGAAAAGGGTTGGTTCCTATGTGTTTTTTTATCGTTAATCATAGATAGCGCGATAGCATGACGGGAAAAGGTCCGAATCGGGGCCGGAGAAGTCTTCTCGACTCGTGTAAGCCATGGAAGCTCACGGCCTTCCTTGGAGGAATGTGGCCGAGAGCTTCCTTGGACCACACGAGTCCGGGAAGCCTTCTTCCACCTCGAGACGGACCGATTCTCGTGTTTTATCCATTTAGTTATTAGTTGTGTCAATACTGTCTTTGTTGTTCTCCGTTTAAATAATCCGTTCGTGCGTGTTGTGTGATTTTATGTGATTATGACCGTAGCGGTGCCGAGATAACCGAAAGTTGTATCATTATTTTGATTGACGTGTTGTGAATGTAAGAAACGATTGAAATCGACGTAAGAGACCGTCCAAGATCCGAGGATGAGCCAAGGAAATATTCGGTTACTTCCCTCGGGAGGGGACTGAGTGTCCCGTGGCTCTCCTCGAGTCTAGACCGGTCTCTTCCTCCGTTTGGAAGTCGGTTCTTAGAATTGCTTCGTAATTATACTTGTCGTTTATTCATCGATCATGTATCAATTACTCACTAGATGTGTTAGTTTCGGGTGACCACCCATTAAACCGTAGTTGTGATACAAATTGGTAACCAACGAATAATTCCACGAACGGGATAAGCGGGACATATCATCTGGCTAATTGAATCACTTGGACTAAATAATGGGGTGAATCAATCCTCAATTTGTAAACGCATCGATGATTTACGGAATGGTGAGAATGCCCTTTTTCATTAAAAAAGCTCACAATTTCAAAATACCGAGACACGTAACACGAATAGAATAGACGTCTAACGAGTACTCGCATGCTGTGACTCGAGTCTGGGCCCGATTTGAGGCGGCTCGAGTCAAGACGCGCGAGTTCTTCTTAGACTTCTTCGTGTAACGCAATCTCCAATTTATACATGAACATTGCAATTTTATCATCCAAGGGCATAATCGTCATTCCGTGACTCACCGATACCCTAGGCTTTAGGGAGTTGGAAACACCTAGAACTATGAAATCACGTACATTCGGCCTAATATACAACTTGTCTGTATTCATCGATACTTATCAGTTGTTGTCTGTATTTCATCAGTTTTATCAGTTTTCCTCTGTTTTATTCTTGCATTTGCTGATTTATCGCGATTCGGGCCCGAGCCCATAGGTTATGTGTTACACGGGGTCCAATGCCCCAAATCACCGAACACGAGGTCCAACGCCTCCTAATCCACCGAGCGCGTGCAACCCGAGTGCGGAATGAGATCTAGCCTCGATTAACCGTCACACTCCGAATGCGGCCTATGTGGAAGGCAAATTTGGATTGGGTGCATGAAACGGGTTTAGATATCACCCGGGAACTCGATCGGTCCATCGGATACAGTGGGAACCAACCGGTTCTCCCGCAAACCGTTGGATCGATCGGACTCGACCCTCGGCTCCTTGAGCCCGCGTTGCCTTAATTCACTTATCGGTTATTCAAAATATACGATGAGCCAGAGCGGAATAGTGGCCCAATGCAAACCAATCGGGATCCATTTACTTATTCAGTTATACTTTGTATCTGTTCGAGAGAATATTGTGAGAACTCTACTTGTATGCTCATTCATCTACTTGTAAGGATCCCCGATCGGCGAGCGAGAGGTCCGAGTGCCGGATCGGTTAAGTTGGTCTGTTGCCACCAAAGGGTGAGTAAGCTCGGATATTCGTGGTTTCGGTTCACGCAGGGATTCGACCATCACGGTTCGATGAACTGTAACGCTAAGATAGTGAACCGACTCCTCGATGCACAAGCCTACTCATCTTTCGGACTCTAGGCCCAACTTGATCAATTCATCGAATTTACGGTGTCAAAACGGGCGAGTCGAGTGCAACTCTAAATCACGTGGTAAATAAGGGAACGGATCGAGTCGGCTATGCCACCGAACCAGCCCCCAAAGATCCTCGCCCGATTTCAAGGAATTCACACCCTTGTATCGGGAGCCCTCATCCCTAGTTAGCGGTTCTCCCAGTAGCACCAAAAACCATGCATACACAGGGACCGTCATGCTGGACCAATTTTTGCCTCCATGCCGCCAACCGACCCAAAAGTCGAGTCCTTGAGTCGGCACGTAGTTTTTTGTTAGGACGGGCATTTTGTTGTTTTTCGTAAGAAGGAGCGATGTATACTGTAAAGAACACGATTATAGTTTACCTTTCCGCACTGCATACATTTTTTCCGAAAAAAACTTAGGACATTGCATTGATTTGATTCTTAAGATGTTAAGCCGGCATCTCCTCCATCTAGGTAAGGATGGACCGCCCGGCTCCCGGTCTCAGACTCGAAGCGATCACGCCACCAAGACAAGATATCATGCGCATCTGGAGGACTCTCCGGCCGGTGGATCACGCTTTCATCCCGGGCATCATCGGAGATATGGTCATGTTCACCGAAACCCCGGTGGATTGGATCTTCTTGAGGACCGCCATCGAATTTTGGGACCCCGAGCACGCAGTATTCAACTTCCAGGGGACGGAGTTATCCCCTACGATCGAGGAGTACACAGCACTCATCCAGAGGCCTACACCCACAACCCAAGGCATCTTCGTGCCTAACCCGTTTGCAACCATTCGGGGTCAGCTCTCCAGCCTCCTTTGCATACCTACCCAAGACATCCACGAGGAGCTTCACCAAGGATGGGATCACGGCATCAGGATCGCGTGGCTCTCCGATTGGACGCTCCTCCGCGCCATGACACCTACAACGGCTTCCTATCAGCGCGAAGCCTGTCATGGATTCCTGCTCTTGGTCTTTGGCACTCTCCTGTTCCCGTACTCGCCGAACCTCATTGACGGGGCTATAGCCCAAGTCGTCCTCCAAGCGGTGGGAGGCCATAGTTATGTGGAGGCTTTATTAGCCGAGACCGTTCGGTCTCTTGACTATGTTAGGGAGGTTCGGCGCGGCAGGGTGAGGGGATCCCCGCACCTACTGCAGACTTGGCTTCTCGCGCACGTCCGCCCCTTTTGCTCATCACATCCATTCTCCTACATCTCCGATGAGCGTTCGTTGATCGAATGCCTTGCACCAGTCATCCCACATCCCGAGCACAGCTTCTCGGAATGGAGGCATTTTTGGCGTGAGTTGACGCCCGCACGGTTCTTATGGGTCGCCCGATGGAATCCCGGTGACCCCATGATCACGGGATGTCCCGGAATTGTGGGAGTTCCCCTTCTCAGCCACTTGGGGAGCACCCTCATATTCCCCGGCCGGGTAATCAGACAGCTCGGCGGCCTACAGGACATTCCCGCCGAGGCGGACCGCCTACCTTTCCGTATCCAATGGGCCGACTCTACATCCACGGCCCCCGCAAGATTCCTACAGATTCGGGAGATCCGCCGCCAACGGGACGCTAGCACCATACAGCGTCTGTACTTCCCTGAGCACCCCACCGACGAAGAGCGAGCATTCTCCGCCACATCTGCATACGTGGCCCGGTTCTACCCGCAGGGATCGACACCACCACAACGGTCCCAGGCCACCCCGACTCCTCGAGCTACATCTACCCTCGCTCCCGAAGCCGAAAACTCCATCCAAGCGGCCATGCACGCGGAGCTACGGGCCGTCAAGGAGGAACGAGATAGGCTCCGTTGCGAGCTTGTCGATTCCCGTGCAGAGGTCGCAGATTACAGGGAGCTTCAGATGGAGTTGACTCGAGCACGCGCCCGAGTTGCACATCTAGATCGGGAGATGGCCCGTTTGAGCGCGTAGTTGGACCGAGTGCACAAAAGGGCACGTAACCTCGCCCACCCCTAGGATTAGCGGATGCACCCATTTTTGCCCTCGCTCGGACCTACGCCGCTTTCAAGCGGCCACCGAGCGCAAAAGGATGTCGGCTTTACGTTTATGTTCCTTTTTCTTCCGTGCGTTGTATTTTGTAAAATTATGGAACTCGAATCTGATCAATGCAATGACATTAGCGTTTCGAAAACTCATGCATCTCATACATCTTGTTATCTTATTTATTCCGCACTTGTCATTCAGAATATCGCATGGTCCTTACATACTTTTGGAATTCTAGGTGATCACAACTGGCGTCGCACCGTTATCCGACTCGTCAATGTCTCAGAATGGCGGAAGAAGATCGAGTCGACATCTCCGAGGAAGTCAACCCGCCGGCTCCGACCCTTTCTCAACCACCTCCAACGCACGCTCCGGCGCCTCCAATTCCTGCAGGCATGCTCCCGGCGTCCTCGGGCGCCCCTCCTACGCATCTCCAGCCCCCGACGTCTTTAGGAGCGCCCCTTGCACGGGCCTCACAGACGTCCTCCGCCTCCGACGACCAGACCCGCATCGTGGCACTCGAGGGCACGGTCAACCAGATGGCCACCAACATGGCAGAGCTGCTTGCCCTACTCAGGGGACCAAACCGCGCATCCTCGAGCTCCACGCCTCCACCGGGACAAGGACCAACAGCCGACCCGACTCCTTGGGTCCTGCCGACTCAACCCCCAGAGAACATTGAGGCTCTCGCACCGCCAACGTTGCACACATCCACGGTCCACCCCTTCACCAGCCAATTTCCGCCGCCGCCGTCGGCCCCCACGGCCGTCCCTCTTCCACCGGCGACCTTCCCATCCTTGGAGCACGTCCTGTCCGCGCCTCCGCCCATTTCCATACCGGCCCCAGCCATGGCCTACACAGTACCTCCGCCCATGGTTTTCCCGGCGCCCAGTGCACCTGCTCCGACTCACCTTCAAGCCGCGGAGCTTCCTCCCTATCCGTCTCTACAACCTCACGTCGGCCTCTCCTACCAGGCACCGCCCCCTATAAACACCACCTTCCACGAACCAGGCACGCCGACCCATGCGGCCCAGTTCGCCTCACCGACGCACTTCTTGCCCGAGGCCGACGCCGAACAGGAGCGTAGATTGAAGCGAATGGAAGAAACGATATGGGCCCTACAAGCGGGTGATGCTCGTCCCGACGCACGCTATGGCGACTGTCAGCACCCCATTTTAGTCCACCGGCTCCAACAAAGGACTCCCAGCCGAAGCTCAAATTACTATTCATGACCCGACAATCGAAGGCGAACGCACGGACGTGGGAGCACAGACTACAGAAGAGAAGCAGGGTCTTCCAAAAGGCTCAGAAGGGTAATCAAAAGGGAAGATAAACAACGAACCCCAAAACAACAGAAGCCGGCACTGTGGCACTATTCATCGCCGGATCACCGGAGCGTCAGAAGATATCCAATATGGGACTTTAAAAATCCCTCTTAGTACCAAAATGACCAATGGCACCTCCGAGCGCATTTCAGAAGCCTCCTGCTTAAGCCGGGGCACTCTCGAACATTTGCAGACTTCTTCTTGACGGGGCTCCCGAGACGCCCGATCCACGGACAAGTAAACGGCACCCGGAAACAGGCCTACACACACCCAAGGACCACCAGGACCAAGGAATAAGTTTCAGACTACCTTTCAAAGTTAGTCTTGGTCTCCCGAGCGGATCCCAACCTGGAGAAAGGGCCCCTTTTTGCACAGAAAAGTGGCCAGAGAAGCTTTTAATGAACCGTCAGTGCACAAAATCCGCGCCAACCAATCCCGAAGACCTCAAGGCCTGGGAAAACGAACCCTGATCGCATTGTACAATTCATTTAGGTTTCCCGAGTACTATTCCGGCAACAAAAGGGCCCCTTTCAAGCGGAATCTTGCTCTTAGAGCTCATTCAAGGAAATGTTGACGTCCGAGCTTTGCACCACCCACTCCCAACAACCCCCAGGGGCTAGGAAATCATTTTGGCTCGGACCAAGCAAATCATACCGAGCTCCCAAGTGACGTTTTAATGGTCATAAACGCCTCCCGACAAGCCTTCGGGACTCATTTTTGACAAACAGAGATCACAGTGGTCTCCGAACACATCAGAACACTCGGGAAACACCGAGAAAGCCCCGTTCGCGGATTCTTAGGACGCCTTCGGATATCGATCTCCAGCCGGGGCCGGCAAGTAAACCGTTCTGCCCAAAGCACAAAGCACGCCGACACGAGCGGTACATCACGTAGAGGCGTGAACAAGCGACAGAAACGGACAACTTCACCCCAATCATCCAAACGGAGCAAAACCGGCTTTCGAGTCCCCAGGACGCCCGAGCATTCACCCATACGAAGAATGTCAATATTAGGCTCATTAAAACCGTATTCGCGCATATATCGATAATTCGTCGTTCAAGCGAACCATGGAAATCGAATGCGTGATCAATCAAGCCCCGAGCTTCTTCCGACTTTCTTCCTAATCAAGTGGGACCCTTGAGCCAAGCCAAGCCGAGCCGAGCCAAGCCAAGCCGCAAGCCATGGCTCTTCTCTAGAAGCAAGCCAAATGAGCCTCCACCACACATTTTCAAAATATCTTCTTACACCCATCACTTCCCTTCTCCCATCCATCACCTCCCATCACCTTTCAAGACAACTTCCCCACCTAATCTTCCCTCCAATAATTCGGATCCCTTAAGCACCCACTAATTGCACTTAGTTTTCACTAAACAAGCCATTAAGTCTTCCTTTATAAGCCCATTGCATCATTAACTTAATCACAACTCAACTCCCATCATCTCTCTAGCCTTCTCACTCTAGGAAACCCTCTCCAAGCCCTCTCAAAGTTCAGCAAATTCCTGAATTCGTACAGCCATTCCTCAGCCCAGAAACCGGGCAAAACAAGGCCAAACCAATCCCGTTTTCCGGCGACCGCCACCCAACCTTAGCCAACTTCAACCAAACTTCATATCCCATATGTTTTCGACCTCCTAAGTCCATTTCCGACCTTAGATTTTTCATTTGAAGCTCCCAGCACATCGTTCCAGCTCTGTCCAGATTCGGATCCCTAGGGCGTTTTCCCGGTTTCTAAGCGAGTTCTTCCTTCTCGACTTAAGCAAGCTCAACCAAACTTCATATCCCACATGTATTCGACCTCCCGAGTCCATTTCCGGTGTTAGTTTTGCGATTTGAAGCTTCCAGCTTGCCAAACCAGCTCTGTCCAGAACCGAGTTCCATAGGCATCTTCACGGTTTCCCGGGCTTCCTCGACATTTCCACCACCCCATGACTATGGCGAGTCGTGCCATCACTTTCTAGGGGTTCCTTACAACCCTCACTCTCCCCCGTGACGAGGTGGTCGCCTGCCAAGAGCCGTCCAACCGTGCACCACCGCCATTTCCCTCTTTTCTCCCTTCACAGATTTTTCCAGTTTTTTTACCGGTTTTCTTTGCATCTTTCAGGAAAATCGACGTGTCCAATCATCATGAAACCACTGCGGACACGATCCTCACTCAGTTAGGAGTCCAATGCCACCGACCTTGCATCAAAAGACCACCGGGAGCCTCCCGTAGAGTCATTTCTTCATCGGGTGCCAGTCAGGTTTGTTCCTCTGGTTTTCTATTCTGACCCGAACTTTGCAGGAATGTACAGGTCAGCTCGGGTTGAATCTCGCTACGAGCCACCTATCACCATGATCCTCAGCCAGTCAGGAGTCCAATACCACCGACCTTGCATCAAAAGACCACCGGGAGCCTCCTGTGGAGCCGTTTCTTCATTGGGTGCCAGTCGGGTCTGTTTTGACCCGACTGGGTCTGTCCTTTTTTACTGACTCGACTTTGTTTTTGATTTCCGGAAAATCTACGCATGGTCTCCTCTCGAAACCACCACAGGCGCGATCCTTATTCTCTTGGGAATCCAACGCAACTGGCCCCGCGCGAAAATTCCATCCCGATCAACCGATACGGCCCCGACAAGCCAGACTGCCAGTCAGGTCTGCCAGTCCACCCGACTGCACCGATTCGGGTCTGTTCGTTCCAACCGAGTCTCCCGACTCCCTTTGCCACTTCTCCGACTCTTTCCTTGTGTTCCGAGGCTAGGTAACACTCCTCTACGACTTAGAGAAGTTAGGATCTCCGATATTCGTTTGATATGAGGTGTTAAGGAGTTTAACAAGTTGAAATGCATGCAAGTTTACGTTCTTACCTACTCCCATGCAAATGTACGTCGTTTATCATGCTATACGTCATATGAACACATGCATCATGATGGGAAAGAACTTAAATTGGGGTTGAAGAGGTCGCCTTGACCCGTGTGAGCCACGGAAACTCACGGCCATTCCTCATGGGAGGTGGCCGAGAGTTTCTTTGGACCACTTGGGTCCAAGGAATCCTCTTTCGCCTCGAAATAAGTCGGTTCCCGTATTTTCCATTTCGTCGTTGCATGAGTCGACGCCGTTTTATTGATTCCTTTAAATATTTTTTTTGTGCATGTTTGTATGCCCGTTTGCGTAATTATGATCATGGCGGCATCGATTTGGTTAAAACGTGCGTTACTATCGTGCTTGACGTATTATGCATGCAAGATACAATCGGAATCGATGTAGGAGGCCCTCCATAACCCAAGTCGGGTCATGGAGAGCTCTCGGCTCAACCTTTGGAGGAGGGGCCGAGTGCTCTTTGATCCATCCCAGGTTTAGGACGGTCTCCTTTGTTGCTTCGGAATCGTCCATTGGAATTGAGTGTACCCATATTTTGTGTTTCTATCGTCGATCATGTGCTAGCCGTCTCCTAGGAGAGTTAGTTTTGGAAGATTATCCATCAAGTC
This sequence comes from Punica granatum, assembly GCF_007655135.1. Classification (NCBI taxonomy): domain Eukaryota; kingdom Viridiplantae; phylum Streptophyta; class Magnoliopsida; order Myrtales; family Lythraceae; genus Punica; species Punica granatum. The sequence continues at coordinate 10,971,411 of NC_045132.1, forward strand.
CACAATTCCTCGATATAAGATCACTACCACCGAATAATTTCACAAATGGGAGAAACGGGACGTATCATTCGGTTAATTAAATCACTTGGATTAAATAATTGGACAAATTGAATATTAATTCGTAAACGTATCGATGGTTCATGGAACGACGGAAATGCCATTTTCCTTAAAAGCTCATAATTTCAAAACATCAAGACGTGTAACACGAATAGAATCGTGTCTAGCAAGTACTCGCGTACTACGACTCGAGTCCGGGCCCAATTTGAGGTGGCTCGAGTCGAGATGCGCGAGTCCTCTTTAGACCTCTTCGCGTCACACGATCTTTAATTTATATATGAACATCACATGTTTTACCACTCAAGGGCATAGTCGTCATTCCGTCATTCACCGATATCCTAGGCTTTAGGGAGTCGGAAACACCTCGATCTATGGACGGAAAGGGGCGGCCCGTTCGGGTGCGAGTTTCATTCGCACGGCCCATTCCGTCCACTTTCGGTGTTTCTATCTCCCTATTGTAGATTCGGTGGTGAGCATTTTATTTCTGTCGCAAAACACGAAAAAAACCGGATTAATCATGCATTTGACTTAATCAAACATTAGATAATGGATAGGCGGAATGTTAGATTCCAATCTAGAGTCAAAATACGAGTTTGGCTAATTCGGTGAAACCGTAGTGACGCCTCACTGAATAAGAGTTCTAAAACAGATTCACACATGTAATTGGCTTAGAACCATATTCTAGCCCACCATCTATGCTTGCCTAGGTTAGATACATTGTTTGTTAATCAGCCCCGGTTAATAACTGATTAAATCACATACACTCGACTTAATACACCACCTGTCTATATTCACCGGTATTTGTCAGTTATTGTCTGTTTCGCATCAGTTTTATCAGTTTTCTTCTGTTTTCCATTTGCTTTCGCTGATTTGTTGCGATTCGGGTCTAAGCCCATAGGTTACGTATTGCACGGGGCCCAACGCCCCAAATCATCAAACACGAGGTCCAACGCCTCTTAACTCACTGAACGCGTGCAACTCGAGTGCGGAATGGGATCTAGCCTCGAGTCACCATCACACTCCAAATATGGCATATGTGGAAGGCAATTTGGATTGGATGTGTGAAACGTGTTTAGATATCACCCGGGAGCTCGATCGGTCCAACGGTTACAGTGGGAACTAATCGGTTCTCCTGCAAACCGTCGGTTCGATTGGACCCGACCCCGGCTCTTTGAGCCCGCGTTGCCTTAATTTATTTATCGGTCATTCAAAACACACGGTGAGCTGGATCGGAATATTGGCCCAATGCAAACTGATCGGGATCCATTTACTTTATCCAGTCGTATTCTGTAATTATTCGAGTGTACATCGTGAGGACCTTAATTGTACATCTATTCATTCATTTGTAAGGATCCCCGATCGGCAAGCGAGAGGTCCGAGTGTCCAATTGGTTAAGTTGGTCTATCATCACCGAAGGATGAGTAAGCTTGAATAATCGTGATCTCGGTTCGCGTAGGGAATCGACCGCCTTGGTCCGATGAACTATAACGATAAGATAGTGAACCGATCCCTCGACACACAAGCCTACTCACCTTTCGGGTTCTTGGCTCAACTCAATCAATTCATCGATTTTACGGTGTCAAAACGGGCGAGTCAAGTGCAACTCTAAATCACGCGGTAAATAAACAAAACGGCAAGCCTAGCAAGCTAGAGTACCGAAAGGGCGTGCGGGATATAGGCCCGCACGTAATAGAATCCCCGAATTCGGAATTTTCGGTTCCGCAAGACCATTGCCTTAGCATTTAGGTGTACCCCGTACCCCTAGACCCGGGCGACTGAACGGCCCTCGACCTACGGGTAGTAAACAGTAAGTGGCGACTCTTTCTCACGCGTGTCCGTCACGCGTCCCCGGGAAGGTGGACACTCCCAAGCCGCGTTGCATAGGCATTGCGCATGCGTACCCCGACGAGATTAAATTCGGGTGCGCACAACGACTGTAGCCTATTCCCGGGTATGCGGCTGCCCCCGAAGTTTAAGGTCCCGGAGTTCAAGACTTATGAGGGCACGATGGATCCACGCCATCACCTCCGCCACTACCGAGGGAAGATGCTGCAGTATTGGGAATACAAGGAGTTTGTCATCCACTCCTTCCAGGATAGCCTGTCGGGATCGGCCCTCGATTGGTTCATGTCGCTGAAGGCCGAGGACATCCCGACGTGGGAGGACCTCTCCCGGAAGTTCACCGACCAATATCGATATTGCGCGGAAACTCCTCCCACCCTTCTGGAGCTGAGCACGAAAGAAATGGCATGGGGCCAAAGGTTCGAGGAATACGCTGCCAAGTGGCGTGCCCAAGCAGCGAAGCACATCCCTCCAATCAGTGAAGCGCAACAGATCCAGTTGTTTCACTCCACACTGAGGGGAGTGTACTATTCACACTTGTTGGCGCACACTTCGTCGTTCTCCGACCTCATCGAGGCCGGGTGTGCGCACCCGAATTTAATCTCGTCGGGGCACGCGTGCGCGCGCCTACGCAAACGCAGCTTGAGAGTGTCCACCTTCCCGGGGACGCACGATGAGCGCACGTGAAAAGGAGTCGCCACTCGCCATTTTACGACCCGGAGGTCTAGGGCCGGCGAGTTACTCGGTCTAGGGACACCTAAATTCTAAGGCAATGGTCGTACGGAACCGAAAATTCCGAATTCGGGGGTTCTATTACGTGCGGGCCTATATCCCGCACGCCCTTTCGGTACTTTAGCTTGCTAGGCTTGCCATTTTGTTTATTTACTGCGTGATTTAGGGTTGTACTCGACTCGCCCGTTTTGACACCGTAAATTCGATGAATTGATCAAGTTGGGCCAAACGTCCAAAAGGCGAGTACGCTTGTGCATCGAGGAATCGGTTCACTATCTTAGCGCTACAGTTCACCGAACCATGATGGCCGATTCCCTGCATGAACAGAAACCACGAGTATCCGAGCTCACTCATCCTTTGGTAGGGATAGACCAACTTAACCGATTCGGCACTCGGACCTCTCGCTCATCGATCGGGATCCTTACAAGTATATGAATGAACGTACAAATAAAATTCTTACCATGTTCTCTCGACTAATTACAAAGTACAACTGAATGAGTAAATGGATCCCGATTGGTTTGCATTGGGCCAATATTCCGCTCCGGCTCACTGTGTGTTTTGAATGACCGATAAATAAATTAAGGCAACGCGGACTCAAAGAGCCGGGGGTCGGGTCCGATCGATCCAACGGTTTGCAGGGGAACCGGTTGGTTCCCACTGTATCCGATGGACCCATCGAGTTCCCGGGTGATATCTAAACCCGTTTCACGCGTCCAATCCAAATTTGCCTTCCACATAGGCCGCATTCGGAGTGTGACGGTGAATCGAGGCTAGATCCCATTCCACACTCGGGTTGCACGCACTCAGTGAGTTAGGAGGCGTTGGACCTCGTGTACGGTGATTTGGGGCGTTGAACCCCGTGCAACACGTAACCTATGGGCTCGGACCCAAACCGCAACAAATCAGCAAAAACAAATGGAAAACAAAAGGAAACTGATAAAATCGATGGAAAACAGATAACAACTGACAAACGTAGATGAATACAGACAAGTGGTGAATTAAGTCGAATGTACGTGATTTAATTAGTTATTAACCGGGGTTGATTAACAAACAATGTATCTAACCTAGGCAAACATAGATGGCAGATTAGAATAGAGTTCTAAGCCGATTACATGTGTGTGTTTGTTTTAAGAATCTTATTCAGTGAGATGACACTGCGGTTTCACCGAATTAGCCAAACTCGTGTTTTGACTCTAGATTGGAATCTATCATTCCGCCTATCCATTATCTAGTGTTTGATTAGGCCAAATGTATGATTAATCCGGTTTTTCGTGTTTTGTAACTAAAATAAAATGATCCCCACCGAATCTACAATAAGAAGAAAGAAACACCGAAAACGAATGAAATGGGCCGCACGAATGAAACTCGCACCCGAACGGGTTGTCCTTTCTCGTTCATAGTTCTAGGTGTTTCCAACTCCCTAAAGCCTAGGGTATCGGTGAATCACGGAATGATGATTATGCCCTTGGATGATAAAATTGCAATGTTCGTGTCTAAATCGGAGATCGCGCTACACGAAGAAGTCTAAGAAGGACTCGCGCGTCTTGACTCGAGCCGCCTCAAATCGGGTCCGGACTCGAGTCATAGTACGCGAGTACTCGTTAGACATTTATTTTATTCGTGTTAGGTGTCTTGGTATTTTGAAATTGTGAGCTTTTTAATGAAAAAGGGCATTCACGTCGTTCCGTAAATCATCGATGCATTTACAAATTAATAACCAATTTACCCAATTATTTAGTCCAAGTGATTTAATTAGCCGAGTAGCACGTCCCGCTTATCCCGTTTGTGAAATTATTCGATGTTTGTTGCTCCTTGTTACGGTCATCATTGGTTTAATGGGTAATGGTCCGAAATCCATTCACCTATTATGAGATTAACACACGTCTAGCGACGGAACACGGATACGAATACACCCAATTTCAAGGATCGAACGCGAAACGACGGAGGAGACCGCCCTAGACCCGGGAGGGGTCAAGGAGCACTCGGCCCTTTTCCGAAGGATTAGGCCGAGAGGCCTCCTTGACCCGCCTTGGGTCACGGGCGGTATCCCACGTCGGTTCGGGCCATTCCTTGCATGCATAATACGTCAAACACGTTAATAATACATGTTTTACTCATCTCGATATCGCCGTGACTGTAATCACATAAAATCATACAAATATGCACGAACGAGATATTTGAACGAAAGCGATAAGACGACGTCGACTCAAATAATGGTGAAATGGACAAAACACGGGAACCGGTCCGTCTCGAGGTGGAAGAACGCTTCCCGGACTCGAGTGGTCCAAGGAAGCTCTCGGCCACACTCCATCAAGGAGGGCCGTGAGCTTTCATGGCTCACACTAGTCGGGAGAGTTTCTTCGGCCCCGATTCAGAACGTTTCCCGTCATGTTAATATGTTACATACGATTAATGATAAAAACAACATAGGAACCGACCCTTTTCGGAAAGGGGGAGACCACTCTAGCCTCGGGTGGGCCAAGGGGACTCACGGGTCTCTCCCTAGAGATTTGGCCGTGAGTCCCATGGCTCAATTCGTGGCCAAGGGAGCCTCTCCCGTCCGGATCCGAGCCATTTCTCGTCATGGCACACAACCATAAGCATCATATGAACATGGCATGGTCGTGCATAGGGATATAATGGATGCACGTTGCATGGAAGTGCATGGGAGACATAGACCCGGAAGAAAAGAGCAAGCTTTCATACATCCGACTTCTTTAAACCATATAAACGTTTGATATAAGCAAGAATTGAGGATCCTAGCTTCTCTAAGTTGTAGAGGGATGTTACCTAGCCCCGATGTACGAGGAAAAGGGTCGGCGAAGTGGTCGTGGGAGTCACAAGACTCGGGTAGACGGCTACGGGTGAGAGACCCGAGAGCTGGCAGTCGCGACAGTCCGGGAAAAAACGGGTCGGCACGCGAGCTCCGGGCACGGTACGGTGCAAGGTCGGGCTCGTTGGACTCCTTAGGGGCAGATCTTAGCGTTCGTGAAAGGTTCCGAACGTGCCGAGGCCTAGACAAACCCGAAATAGTGAGATAAAACCCGGTAAAAAAAAATAAGAACCCGTTAGAAAGGAATCGGATGAAACGAAGGCTGTGCACGGTTGGTCGGCCCTCGGACCTTGACCACCTCTTCACGGAGGAGGGTGAGGGTTGTGAGGAACCCTTTGAACGTGATGGCACGACTCGCCGAAGTCGTGGGAAGAAATGGCACGTTGTTGAGGTTCGATGCACGCGGCTAGTGGCTCTCAGGACCCGATTGCTCTTGTGGCTGGAACGTGATGTTGGGGACCTCAAATGGAAAATCTAAGCCCGGAAATGGACTTAGGGGGTGGAAAATATGTAGGCTAGGGAGTTTGGTGATTTTTGGCTTAAGTCGGGTCGGGTGGTCACCGGAATACCGGGTGGTTTTCCGGCCATTTCAGCCGGTTTTGGCCTTGGCAAGAGCTGGACGAGCTGGAGGAGAGGGCTGGAGTTTGAGAGAATTCTTGAGAGAGATTGGCTTGAGAGAGAGTGAGAATGAAGAAGTGATTAGAGTTAATGATGAATGGGGCTTTATAGGAGTGGCTAACGGCTCGATTAGGAGAAGTTAATCACAGCTTAGGGGCTTAAGCAAGGGCTGCCGAAAAATGGAGGGAGATTAGGATGGGGTTTAGGTCATTTAGAGTGTAGGGGAAGCAAAGTAAGAGTGATGGGTGTGATGGATGGGTGATGGGAGGTGATGGATGTGAGAGAAATTCAAATTTGTGGTGGAGGGAGCCTTGAGCCGCCGGCCATGGGGGGGGAAGCCGTGGCTCATTGCGGGCGAGCCGAGGCTTGAAGGGTTGAGCCGTGGCTTGGGGTTGAGCCGCGGCTTGATGGCTTGGCTTGGCTGAGCTGTGGGCCTCATTCGATAAAGAAAAAAGCCGGAAAACGCTTGAGACTTGATTGGACTCGCATCCGATCTCCGATGTCCGATTAATTTATTGATTTGGAATGCTTGAACGACAAGGATTTGAATGAGCCTAATATCGCCATACATCGTGTGAACGAACGTTCGGGCGACTCGGCGACTCGAGAGTCGGTTTTGCCCTGTTTGGACGTTCGGGTGGAGTTTAGTGCCCCCTGGTCCCTGATTGCTCTTTGTGCATCTTGACATTCGTTTCGGCGACCCTTCTGCCCCGCGGGGGATCGTTGGCTCGTCGCCCTCGACCGCAAACCGTTAGCCCGGGGAGGCCTAAGGGCATGTGACCGGGATTTTCTCAGTGTGTCTTGAATGTCTTGAGGTGTTCAGGAATCGCTGCCATCTCTGTTTTCCGTGAATGCGCCCCGAAGGTTCGTCGGGGGCGTTTGCTACCACTGAAACGTCCCTCGGGGAGCCCTGTAGAGTTCTGAATGGTCGTCTGAAGCTTGTCTCATGACCTCAGTGGTCCTTGGGTGCCTGTAGGCCCGTTTTAGGGGGCCGTCTGCTTGTTAGTGGAGCGGGCCTCGAGAGCCCTGTTAGAAAAGGCGTCCGTGAGAGATCGGGGTGTCCCGGCTTATGTGGCATGCCCCAGAAATGCGCCCGGACGTGTCGTTGGTCACTTTGGCACTAAGAGGGATTTTTAGAGTCCCATATTGGGCACCTTTCGGTGCTTCAGTGATCCGGTGATGAATAATGCCGCAGTGCCAGCTCCGATGTTTTCAGGGTTCTTTGCCTGTAAGTTCTTCCGACTGCTCTCTTCGGCTTTTCTAATGGACCCAGCTCTTCTCCTATTGTTCATGACTTCGTGACCGCACGTTCGTCTCTGATTGCCGGGTGATGAATAGTAACCCGGGCTTTGATCGGGGATTCTCATATAGGAAGCCGGTGGGCTAAAATGGGGTGCTGACAGCTTGCCCCTCTTTGGTTGCATGCTCGGTTAGAGGATGTAGCCAAAGATTATAAGAAGCACCCCCCTTTTTTGGGCCCGGTGACTGCTCTGATGCCGCTCCCCCATGGCTGCTGCTCGCACCTCGTTTGGACATGTCGGGACATTGCGCTGGAAATTAAGACCGGGACAGACCCGAAAGAAACCGGGATGGACCCGAAGAAAAGAGGATAGACCTGAAAGAAACCAGGGTAGACCTGAACAAGAAATTAGAACTGGGATAGACCCGAGCAGTAATTTAAAACCGGGATGGACCCGAACAGGAATTTTAAAACCGGGATGGACCCGAACAGGAATTTAAGACCGGGATGGACCCAAATGCATAAACCAGGATGGACCTGAATGTGACCGGGATGGACACGAATGCATGAACCAGGATGGACCTGAATGTGACCGGGATGGACCCGAATGGATGGACCAGGATGGACCTGAATGTGACCGGGATAGACCCGAATGCATGGACTAGGATGGACCTGAATGTGACCGGGACGGACTCGGATGTGACCGGGATGGACTCGAACAGGAATTTTAAAACCGGGATGGACCCGAACAGGAATTTAAGACCGGGATGGACCCAAATGCATAAACCAGGATGGACCTGAATGTGACCGGGATGGACACGAATGCATGAACCAGGATGGACCTGAATGTGACCGGGATGGACCCGAATGCATGAACCAGGATGGACCTGAATGTGACCGGGATGGACCCGAATGCATGGACCAGGATGGACCTGAATGTGACCGGGATGGACCCGAATGCATGGACCAGGATGGACCTGAATGTGACCGGGACGGACTCGGATATGACCGGGATGGACCCGAACAGGAATTTAAAAACCGAGAAGGACCCGAGCAGGAATTTAGAACCGGGATGGACCCGAACAGGAATTTAGAGCCGGGATGGACCCGAATAGGAATTTAAAAACCGGGATGGACCCGAGCAGGAATTTAAAAACCGGGATGGACCCGAACAGGAATTTAAAACCGGGATGGACCCGAGCAGGAATTTAAAACCGGGATGGACTCGAACAGGAATTTAAAAACCGGGATGGACCCGAGCAGGAATTTAAAGTCGGGATGGACCCGAGCAGGAATTTAAGACCGGGATGGACCCGAGCAGGAATTTAAGACCGGGATGGACCCGAGCAGGAATTTAAGACCGGGATGGACCCGAGCAGGAATTTAAGACCGGGATGGACCCCGAACAGGAATTTAAAAACCGGGATGGACCCGAGCATGAATTAAACACCGGGATGGACCCGAACATGAATTAAAAACCGGGATGGACCCGAACAGGAATTTAAAAACCGGGATGGACCCGAGCAGGAATTTAAAACCGGGATGGACCCGAGCAGGAATTTAAAACCGGGATTGACCCGAACAGGAATTTAAAGACCGGGATGGACCCGAACAGGAATTTAAAGACCGGGATGGACCCGAACAGGAATTTAAAGCCGGGATGGACCCGAACAGTAGTTTAAAACCGGGATGGATCCGAACAGTAATTTAAAACCGGGATGGACCCGAACAGGAATTTAAAATCGGGATTTGCGCAAAGCGCTGTGTGATACGGCTTGTTTGGCGCTCGGATCTGGACCGCTTCATGCGCGGCGGCTGACGATGATCTCTTGTCTCTCGTCCTTCCTTGAACATCGTTGGTTTGGGCGGTGTGGTGCATCCCTCGACGGTTTCCGGCGCATTGAGAGCACACCCTGTCGCGTGAGGCAGACGTGAGTCCGTCAAGGAGAAGATGCCCCCGGGGGTCACGATCGCACCTGCGCATTGAAAAGAGAGTCCTACAAAGGATGTCAGCCGCGTGAAATCGTTTAGACTACGACGTGTAAAGGAATCTATGTAAAGATCTGTTGGGGATATGATATCGGTGGCCATTTGGAAGGCGGCCGTGTCCCTATCAGAGAATAGCTTTTCTGAGACGGGTAACCCGCAGAATTATGTGCATAAAGGTAATGGGAGGGATCTTATGGGATCCTCCAAATCAAGGATACGTCGATTCGACCCCATTCCGGGGCTAGTCTCGAGCCTGGAGAGTCGAAGAGAGTTTGCTTGCGTCGGAGAATGCCGAACCACTACTCGGTGTAGCTCCACGAAGAAGTGTTGCCGTTCTTTCGTGATCGAGCCGACATTGTCCCCTAACTTTTGCCTAGGCCACAAGATGCGTGATAACCTAGCGGGGTGTTTTATTTGATCTTTCTCACATGAATGCTCACCTTTTGCTACGATCCCCCGTGTTTGGCCGAGATCGCACCCCTCGGATCCTCTAACTTTTGCCTAGACCGCCTCGAAGAGGTTTTCGACCTAGCGAGGAAATGATTTATGCTCTCCTTTTGTCGCGACACCCCTTTGCGGGATTTAAAGTCGTGCCACTCGTTCCCTAACTTTTGCCTAGGCCGCCTCGAAGAGGTTTTCAACCTAGCGGGAAAATTTATTTTTTTCTCTCAAGAATGCTTAGTATTGGACAAACGGCGGGAATTGACGCTCGTTCACGAGAACAAAAATGTCTTACAACGAAACAGGCACGGAGCCCAGCGAATAAAAGCGTACAAGTGCTCAAGGGTAATACTTCTTGATTGCGTCAGCGTTTACGGGGAGGGCATTTTCGGTGCCGTCCATATCGCTCAAAATGACCGCTCCTCCGGAGAAGATCTCTTTGACGACGAAGGGGTCGTCGTATTTGTACGAGAACTTTCCTCGAGAGTCGGGTGCAACATGTAGGACCTTCCTCAGGACGAGGTCATCGGGACTGAAGTCTCGGGGACGGACCTTGGCATTGAATGCTCCTGCCATCCTCTGTTGGTAGCACTGCCTGTGGCACAGCGCTTTTAGCCTTTTCTCGTCGATGAGGTTCACTCGTATCGCTGCTTCGCCCACTCCACTTCTGCAAGTTCGGCCTCGGCAAGAATCCTCATGGAAGGGATCTCCACTTCAATTGGGAGGACTGCCTCCATGCCATAGACTAGGGAGTACGGGGTTGCCCCGGTTGAAGTCCGTATGGATGTCCGGTACGCCAAGAGTGCATAGGGGAGCATCTCGTGCCAATCCTTGTAGTTCACCGTCATTTTTTCGATGATCTTCTTGATGTTCTTTTCGCCGCTTCCACCGCACCGTTCATTTGGGGACGGTATGGGGTGGAGTTGCGGTGTCGGATTTTGAATTGTGCACAGAGCTTGTCGATGACCTTGTTGTTCAGGTTTTTGGCGTTGTCCGTGATAATCGTCGCAGGGACCCCGTACCGGGCGATGACGTCGCGTCTGAGAAAACGGGCTACGGCTTTTGCGGTGACCGACGCGAGAGTGATAGCCTCGATCCATTTGGTGAAGTAATCAATCGCCACCAAGATGAACATGTGCCCGTTAGACGCTTTGGGGTTGATCGGGCCGATCACGTCCATCCCCCACATTGAGAAGGGCCACGGGGTTGTCATAGGGGGTAGTTCGTTGGGCGGCGCATTAATCTAATCGGCGTACACTTGGCATCGGTGACAGTGCCTGACATGCTTTACGCAGTCAATCTCCATGGTGGACCAATAATAGCCTAAGCGCATGATCTTCTTAGCGAGCATAAGGCCATTCATTTGGGGCCCACAATTTCCTCCGTGTACCTCCTCCATAAGGCATCGTGATTCGTGTTCGTCGATGCACCGGAGTAGCGTGGAATCAAATGAATGACGATATAGTATCTCGCCGCTCAGAAAGTAGTGCATCGCAAGGCGCCTGAGCGTCTTTCGATCGCGGCAATCGGCGAACGGGGGATATTGGCCCGTTTGCAAGAAGTTCTTGATGTCCTCGTACCACGGCTTCGCTTCGGACGCTTCAATCGCGTTACAGTAGGCCGGGCGTTTGGCCACTTCGATTTTGAGAGGTTCGACGATGTTCCCCTCTGAAATACTCGCCATGGATGCAAGTGTCGCAAGGGCGTCTGCGAACTGATTCTTCGCGCGTGGAGTGTAGGTGAACGAGATCTTCTCGAAATTCTTCGCTAACTCCTCGAGGTATTCGTGGTACGGTACTAGCTTCACGTCTTTCGTCTTCCATTGCCCCAACATTTGGAAGATTGTGAGCATGGAATCACCGAACACCTCTAACTCCTTCACCTTGAAATCAATCGCCGCTTGCAAACCGAGAATGCACGCCTCGTACTCGGCTACGTTGTTGGTACAGGAGAAATCTACTTTTGCTGCAACCGGATAATGGCGCCCGTCCGGGGATATCAAGACTACCCCAACTCCGGATCCCACGGAATTGACAGCCTCATCAAAGTACATCTTCCACACCGGCTCCTCTTTCTCTTCATCTACCTGGAGGATTCCTTCATCCGGGAAGTCCGTGTTGATCGGCGTGTCGTCGTCGATCGGGAATTCTGCTAGGTGGTCGGCAATCGCTTGCCCCTTGACAGACGTGCGAGGCACATACTCTATGTCGTATTCCGTCAACTGACAGCGCCATTTTGCGATGTTCCTCATGGAAGAGGGGCTATCGAGCAAATACCGCAAGGGGTCCACTTTTGACAATAAGCGGATCGTGTGATAGAGTGTGTACTGTTGGAGCCTTTGCATGACTCATACCAACGCGCAACACATCTTCTCGATCTCCGGATAATTGGATTCCCCTTCGGTGAACTTCTTGCTCAAGTAGTATATCGCCCTTTCCGTGTGCGTTGACTCGTCTTCTTGCCCCAGTATGCACCCTAAGGACTGTCGGCGCACTGTGAGGTACAAAATGAGGGGCCGGTTCGGCACGAGTGGTACCAATATCGGCGGCTGAATTAGGTAGGCCTTGATGGTGTCAAAAGCTTTTTGGCACTCATGGTCCCACTCCATCGCTGCATTCTTGCGGAGCAAGCGAAAGAGCGGTTGACACTTATCTGTCAGGTTTGCAATGAAGCGGGCAATGTAATTCAGTCGCCCCAAGAAGCCGCGCACCTCCCGGACTGTTGACGGCGGGGGAAGCTCTTTGATCGCCTTGACTTTATCCGGATCCACCTCGATACCGCGCTCACTGACCACGAATCCTAGCAGTTTTCCTGACCGAGCGTCGAATGTGCATTTTGCCGGATTAAGCCGGAGTTTGTATTCTTTTAGGCGGTCGAAAAGGCGCTTCAGGTTGATAAGATGGTCTTCTCCCTCTTTGGACTTGGCGATCATGTCGTCGACATATACCTCGACTTCCTTGTGCATCATGTCGTGGAATAATGTGACCATAGCCCTCTGATAAATTGCCCCCGCGTTCTTGAGGCCGAAAGGCATAACGCAGTAGCAAAAGGTTCCCCACATCGTAGTGAATGTCGTCTTGAGTTTGTCCTTCTCGGCCATCCGGATTTGATTGTATCTGGAGAAGCCGTCCAAGAAAGAGAATTGGGCGTGGCGCGCCGTATTGTCGATTAGGATGTCGATGTGCGGCAAGGGGAAGTTGTCCTTAGAGCTGGCCTTGTTGAGATCTCGGTAGTCCACTGGCACGATGTTTGCCACCTACTCTGAATAGTTGTAGACCTCGAGGAATCCCACATTGATCTGCTTGACGACTTCCTCCTTGATGCGGAGAAGGAGGCTGGACCGCTGTCGCCGTAACTGTTGCCGTTTGGGCGGGAATTTCTCGGTGTCGAGCGGGAGAAAGTGCTCGACTATTGAGGGGTCTAAGCCGGGCATGTCGGCGTAAGACCAGGCGAAGACCTCCTGATATTCCTTCAGGAAGTCGATCATCCGTGCTCGCTGTGTAGGGTCGAGGGCTGTCCCGATCTTCAAGGTGCGAGGCTCTTCTTTGGTGCCCACGTTGATCTTCTCCGTTGGCTCGACCGAGCTGATTTGATGGTCCTCGACGCGACGCAAACTCTCTTCTATCTCGGGCACTTGACTGTCCTCGGGAAGCCCTTCCCCAAAGTATACGAGTTGGGGCTCACCGAGTTGCCCTCGGGATAAGTTCAAATCGAAGCATCGAGGATTTGGATTCGAGTAGAGCCTGGAAATTCGAGAGAATCGTCTTAGAAAGTTTATAACGCTGCGAAATAGAGAATAGGAGAGTGAGAAAGAATGCAAGAGAATTCAAAAAATGCGTGAGAGATTTCATTGATGTTGTGAACAATAAGCCATAATAGAAACCCCTCTCTCCCGTCGTGTGGCGCATGGCTATGCCGACACGCGGGGAACATCCTATGCATAGATAAGCCTTACACATCGGCAATCACAGCCGAGTAGCGCGGGACTGAGGTCCAGTTGTCCAGCTCCTTGTTTTCCTGCGCCAAGCGGATGTGAACCCCTGAAGGAATCTCCTCAGTGACGGCGCACACGGCTGACGGAGTGGCAGGAGTGTCGTCGGAGTCCAAGGAAGGGCCGTCAAGGTTGCCTCCTATGGTGTGTGAAGGCCCAAGGAAGAAATGGGATAGCCGGGGGACTGGAATGCCCCTGTTGAGCTTCCCGTAATGTGCGGCGAGACGGTGAAAATGGTTGCCCCTGCGGGCCTCGATGATCTCATGGCAGGAGGGGCGAAAGCCGAGTCCCCTCCTGTGCTTGTACTCCACGATCTCAATGGGGCGGCTGATCCCTTGTCCGCGCGCCCCGAGGACGATGCCGGGAATGTAGTTATTGCGCAGGAGAACCTTCCCTATCATGCGGTCGGCACGGGACGGTCCACTCTCTCCGTAGTCCCGGATGACGGAGATGGTTTCGAATGAGTGAAAGGGAAGGTTTTCATCGTCCCCGACGCTGACGTAGGGCATCGCCGTCTCCTTGTAGGTGGCGTAATCCTCCTCTCCTTTCACCGTAATGAGCTTCTCCTCGACGATGAACTTCAACCGTTGGTGCAGAGAAGAGGGGACGGCGCCGGCCGAGTGAATCCAAGGCCTCCCGAGCAACAGGCTGAACGCATTCGGGATGTCGAGCACCTGGAACTTGATGCTGAACGAGCAGGGCCAACATCTATGAGGAGGTCGATCTCCCCGTTCACCTCCCTGCGTGAGCCGTCGAAGGCTCGAACCGCTGTTTTGCTTGGGCAAACTCGGTTGAGGTCCACATTCATTTGTCTCAGGGTGGTCACCGGGCAAACGTTAAGGGCGGACCCGTTGTCAATCATGACCCGACCGATGATGTAATTGTTGCACTTGCAGACAATGTGCAACGCCCGCGAGTGTGACCATCCTTCGGACGGGAGCTCGTCGTCCGAGAACGAGATGGTGTTGGAGAAGATGGACCCGATCGTCTCCTCTATCCTGTCCGGGGGTGTTTCCTTCGGGACTTGTGCCGCGGTCAGTACCCGGAGGAGGGTCTCTCGGTGAGGTTCCGAGCCGAGGAGGAGGGCAAGCAATTAGATGTGGGTCGGGGATTTGGCCATTTGCTCGACCACCTTGTATTCGCTTGCCTTCACGATCTTCATGAAAGCTTCGGCTTCCTCCTCGGTCACCTTCTTGGGCGGGAAAGGTGAGCTTTCGGGCGTCGCCCCGTCTTCAACGGCGGGCGCTTTCCCCTTGTCCTTGGACGCCGGGCTCTCATTCCCCCGTCCCGAGCGTGTCACCCCCATGACACTGAGTTGCTGATCGACGCTCCCAACACTTCCTTCGTAGGTCCAGGGGACCTTGCTATCTGAGTACGGCTCCCGGGCGGGGATGTCGACGACGAACGGGACCGACGAGGCCACGTGTCCCGTGAACCCGACTGTGAGTTTTTCGGGAGTGTAATTGATCACGAAGGGAGGGGGATTCTCCTGCGCTTCTTCGTCCCTCCCCGAGGCGCATATGGCGATCATGTTGATGGAAGGCCCCGAACTCGGCCTATGGTCCGGGAAGGGGTTGGCCTGCACATTCGGGGGCTTGACGGCGTTGAAGGTGAGTCTGTTACTGTCAATCCTCCTCTGAATTTCGTCCCGCAACCTCCAACAATTGTCGAGAGTGTGCCCCGGCGAGCCCTGATGATATTCGCAGTGTTTAGACTGATCCTGAACGGACGGGTCGAAGTTCGGGCTCGGGGATACTGGCTGAATCTGGTTGCCCGCCAGGAGTTGCCGATATATATGAGAGAGAGGAGCAGGCAGTGGTGTGTATTGTTTGCGGAGTCAGTTTTGCGCGCCGCCGACCTGTTGACCTTGTGGAGTAGGGTCCTAATGCGCCGGTGGAGGGGCTCTCGACACCGGGGGCCTGGGTTGAGAGGGCTAAGCGGAGGCGGGTGCAAAGTGATTGTATGGCTGTGAGCTCGTCAGCGGTTAGATCGGTGGGGCTGAATAGTAGATTGATTGGGGTTGGTGCTGCGGAGGAGGAGAAAAGTAGGTAGGAGCGATGGTCGGTGTGGTCGTGAGATTCATCGAATATTGTTGGGGCGCCTGATGTGCCGTATTGACGGCGTTTACTGAAACTTCCTTCGCTCTCCTCCCGTCGGAAGGCGACGGCTCCGCGGGAGCTTTCTTTGATGACTCCTCCCCTTTGCTGGTGGGGTCCTCCATCCTTCCAAGCTTGATCCCCAAATCCAGCTTTTTCCCGGCCTCGATAAGGTCGGAGAACGACGAAGTGTGCGCCAACAGATGTGAATAGTACACTCCCCTCAGTGTGGAGTGAAACAACTGGATCTGTTGTGCTTCACTGATTGGAGGGATGTGCTTCGCTGCTTGGGCACGCCACTTGGCAGCGTATTCTTCGAGCCTTTGGCCCCGTACCATTTCTTTTGTGCTCAGCTCCAGAAGGGTGGGAGGCGTTTCCGCGCAATATCGGTATTGGTCGGTGAATCTCCGGGAGAGGTCCTCCCACGTTGGGATGTCTTCGGCTTTCAGCGACATGAACTAATCGAGGGCCGATCCCGATAGGCTATCTTGGAAGGAGTGGACGACGAACTCCTCGTATTCCCAATACGGCAGAATCTTCCCCCGGTAGTGGCGGAGGTGGTGGCGTGGATCCGTCGTGCCCTCATAGGTCTTGAACTCCGGGATCTTGAACTTCGGGGGCAGCCGCATACCCGAGAATAGGCTGCAGTCGCCATAGCGTGCTTCGGGATGAGCATCACTCGCCTGCCGGGTCCGTATCGTTTCTTCCATTCGTTTCAACCTACGCTCCTGTTCGGTGTCGGCCTCGGGGAAGAAATGCGTCGGTGAGGCGAACTGGGCCGCATGAGTCGGCGTGCCCGGTTCATGGAAGGTGGTGTTTATGGGGGGCGGTGCCTGGTAGGAGAGGCCGGCGTGAGGCTGTAGAGACGGATAGGGGGGAAGCTCCGCTGCTTGAAGATGAGTCGAAGCAGGTGCGCTGGACGCCGAGAAAACCATCGGCGGAGGTACTGTGTAGGCCATAGCCGGGGCCGGTATGGAAACGAGTGGAGGTGCGGACAAGACGTGCTCCGAGGATAGGAAGGTCGCCGGTGGAAGAGGGACGGCCGCGGGGGCCGGCGGTGGCTGAAATTGGCTGGTGAAGGGGTGAGCTACGGACGTGTGCAGTGTTGGTGGCACGGGCACCTCCATGTTCTCCGGGGCTTGAGTTGGTGGAGCCCACGGGGTTGGATCGGCCGTCGGCCCCGGTCCTAGTGGAGGCGTGGAGCTCGAAGAAGCTCGGTTGGATCCCTTGAGTCGGGCAAGTAGCTCTGCCATGCTGGTGGCCATTTGGTTGACTGTGCCCTCGAGTGCCGCAATGTGGGCTTAGCCGTCGGAGGCGGAGGGCGTCTGTGAGGCCCGTGCAAGGGGCGCTCCTAAAGACGTCGGGGGCTGGAGATGCGTAGGAGGGGCGCCCGAGTACGCCGGGAGCATGCCTGCGGGAGTCGGAAGCGGCGGAGCGTGCGTTGGAGGAAGTTGAGAAAGGGTCGGAGCCGGCGGATTGACTTCCTCGGAGATGTCGACTCGATCTTCTTCCGCCATTCTAAGACATTGACGAGTCGGATAACGGTGCGACGCCAGTTATAATCACCTAGATTCCAAGAATGTGTAAGGGCAAACATCGACATTTTGAGACGATAAGTGCGGACTAAGTAAAATGACAAGATGTATGAGATGCATGAGCTTTCAAAACACTAATTTCATTACATTGATTGGATTCAAGTTCCATAGTTTTACAAAATAGAACGTACGGAAGAAAAAAGAACATAAACGTAAAGCCGACATCCCTTTGCACTCGGTGGCCGCTTGAAAGCGGCGTAGGTTCGAGCGAGGGCAAAAATAGGCGCGTCCGCTAATCCTAGGGGTGGGCGAGGTTGCGCGCCCTTTTGTGCACTCGGTCCAACTCCGCGCTCAAACGGGCCATCTCCCGATCTAGATGTGCAACTCGGGCGCGTGCTCGAGTCAACTCCGTCTGAAGCTCCCTGTAGTCCACGACCTCTGCGCGAGAATCAACAAGCTCGCAACGGAGCCTATCTCGTTCCTCCCTGACGGCCCGTAGTTCCGCGTGCATGGCCGCTTGGATGGAGCTTTCGGCTTCGGGGGCGAGGGTGGATGTAGCTCGGGGAGTCGGGGCGGCCTGGGGCCGTTGCGGTGGTGCCGATCCCTGTGAATAGAACCGAGCCACGTATGCTGATGTGGCGGAGAATGCTCGCTCTTCGTCGGTGGGGTGTTCGGGGAAGTACAGACGCTGTATGGTGCTAGCGTCCCGTTGGCGGCGAATCTCCCGAATCTGTAGGAATCTTGCGTGGGCCGTGGATGTAGAGTCGGCCCATTGGATACGGAAAGGTAGACGGTCCGCCTCGGCGGGAATGTCTTGTAGGCCGCCGAGTTGTCTGATTACCCGGCCGGGGAATATGAGCGTGCTCCCCAAGTGGCTGAGAAGGGGAACTCCCACAATTCCGGGACATCCCGTGATCATGGGGCCGCCGGGGTTCCATCGAGCGACCCATAAGAACCGTGCGGGCGTCAACTCACGCCAAAAACGCCTCCATTCCGAGAAGCTGTGCTCGGGAGGCGGGATGACTGGTGCAAGGCGTTCGATCAACAAGCGCTCATCGGAGATGTAGGAGAACGGATGTGATGAGCAAAAAGGGCGGACGTGCGCGAGAAGCCAAGTCTGCAGTAGGTGCGGGGATCCCCTCATCCTGCCGCGCCGAACCTCCCTAACATAGTCAAGAGACCGAACGGTCTCGGCTAATAAAGCCTCCACATAACTATGGCCTCCCACCGCTTGGAGGACGACTTGGGCTATAGCCCTGTCAATGAGGTTCGGCGAGTACGGAAACAGGAGAGTGTCAAAGACCAAGAGCAGGAAACCATGGCAGGCATCGCGCTGATAGGAAGTCGTTGTAGATGTCATTGCGCGGAGGAGCGTCCAATCGGAGAGCCACGCGATCCTGATGCCTTGATCCCACCTCTGATGAAACTCCTCGTGGATGTCTCAAGCAGGTATGTAGAGAAGAGTGGAGAGCTGACTCTGGACGGATGTGAATGGGTTAGGCACGAAGATGCCGTGGGTCGTGGGCGTAGGCCTCTAGATGAGTGCCGTGTACTCCTCAATTGTAGGGGCTAACTCCGTCCCCTGGAAGTTGAATACTGCGTGCTCGAGATCCCAAAATTCGGTGGTGGTCCTCAAGAAGATCCAATCCACCGGGTTCTCGGTGAACATAACCATATCTTCGATAATGCCCTGGATGAAAGCGTGATCCACCGGCCGGAGAGTCCTCCAGATGCGCATGATGTCTTGTCTTGGCGGTGTGATTGCTTCGAGTCTGAGACCGGGAGCCGGGCGGTCCATCCTTACCTAGATGGAGGAGATGCCGGCTTAACGTCTTTAGAATCAAATCAATGCAATGTCCTAAGTTTTTTTCGAAAAATGTATGCAGTGCGGAAAGGTAAACTATAGTCGTGTTCTTTACAGTATACATCACTCTTTCTTACAGAAACAACAAAATGCCCGTCCAAACAAGAAACTACGGGCCGACTCAAGGACTCGACTCTTGGGTCGGTTGACGGCATGGAGGCAAAATTGGTCCAGCATGACGGTCCCTGTGTATGCATGGTTTTTGGTGCTACTGGGAGAACCGCTAACTAGGGGTGGGGGCTCCCGACTCAAGGGTGTGAATTCCTTGAAATCGAGCGAGGATCTTTGGGGGCCGGTTCGGTGGCATAGCCGACTCGATCCGTTCCCTTACTCGGAACCTCTGACTAACCTAACTTCTTATATTGGTGCCCGTGGGATTTCGGACAAGGTACTTAAGAACCCGCTAGAATGATGCGATGCAAATGCAAGAAGTAACGGTGCTTGAAAATAAATGTACGGAAAGCGGTAAATAGACACGCAAGCAAGCAAACGGAATTGAGCCCGAACCCTCTAGATTTCCCCAGTGGAGTCGCCAAGCTGTGCGCACCCGAATTTAGTCTCGTCGGGGCACGCGTGCGTGCGCCTACGCAAACGCGGCTTGAGAGTGTCCACCTTCCCGAGGACGCGCGATGAGCGCACGTGAGAAGGAGTCGCCACTCGCCATTTTACGACCCGGAGGTCGAGGGCCGGCGAGTTACCCGGGTCTAGGGGTACGGGGTATACCTAAATTATAAGGCAATGGTCGTATGGAACCGGAAATTCCGAATTCGGGGGTTCTATTACGTGCGGGCCTATATCCAGCACGCCCTTTCGGTACTCTAGTTTTCTAGGCTTGCCATTTTGTTTAGTTACCGCGTGATTTAGGGTTGTACTCAACTCGCCCGTTTTGACACCGTAAATTCGATGAATTGATCAAGTTGGGCCAAACGTCCAAAAGGCGAGTACGCTTGTGCATCGAGGAATCGGTTCACTAACTTAGCGCTACAGTTCACCGAACCATAATGGCCAATTCCCTGCGTGAACCAAAACCACGAGTATCCGAGCTCACTCATCCTTTGGTAGGGATAGACCAACTTAACCGATTCGGCACTCGGACCTCTCGCTCATCGATCGGGATCCTTACAAGTATATGAATGAACGTACAAATAGAATTCTTACCATGTTCTCTCGACTAATTACAAAGTACAACTGAATGAGTAAATGGATCCCGATCGGTTTGCATTGGGCCAATATTCCGCTCCGGATCACCGTGTGTTTTGAATGACCGATAAATAAATTAAGGCAACGCGGACTCAAAGAGCCGGGGGTCGGGTCCGATCGATCCAACGGTTTGCAGGGGAACCAGTTGGTTCCCACTGTATCCGATGGACCGATCGAGTTCCCAAGTGATATCTAAACCCGTTTCACGCGTCCAATCCAAATTAGCCTTCCACATAGGCCGCATTCGGAGTGTGACGGTGAATTGAGGCTAGATCCCATTCCGCACTCGGGTTGCACGCACTCAGTGAGTTGGGAGGCGTTGGACCTCGTGTTCGGTGATTTGGGGCGTTGAACCCCGTGCAACATGTAACTTATGGGCTCGGACCCGAACCGCAACAAATCAGCAAAAACAAATGGAAAACAGAAGGAAACTGATAAAATCGATGGAAAACAGATAACAATTGACAAACGTAGATGAATACAGACAAGTGGTGTATTAAGTCGAATGTACGTGATTTAATCAGTTATTAACCGGGGTTGAATAACAAACAATTTATCTAACCTAGGCAAACATAGATGGCGGATTAGAATAGAGTTCTGAGCCGATTACATGTGTGTGTTTGTTTTAAGAATCTTATTCAGTGAGGTGAAACTGCGGTTTCACCGAATTAGCCAAACTCGTGTTTTGACTCTAGATTGGA
The DNA here is from genome assembly GCF_007655135.1 of Punica granatum. Classification (NCBI taxonomy): domain Eukaryota; kingdom Viridiplantae; phylum Streptophyta; class Magnoliopsida; order Myrtales; family Lythraceae; genus Punica; species Punica granatum. Next base: position 10,992,550 of record NC_045132.1, read on the forward strand.
ATCTATCATTCCGCCTATCCATTATCTAGTGTTTGATTAGGCCAAATGTATGATTAATCCGGTTTTTCGTGTTTTGTAACTAAAATAAAATGATCCCCACCGAATCTACAATAGGAAGAAAGAAACACCGAAAATGAACAAAATGGGCCACACGAATGAAACTCGCACCCGAACGGGTTGTCCTTTCTCGTTCATAGTTCTAGGTGTTTCCAACTCCCTAAAGCTTAGGGTATCGGTGAATCACGGAATGACGATTATGCCCTTGGATGATAAAATTGCAATGTTCGTGTCTAAATCGGAGATCGCGTTACACGAAGAAGTCTAAGAAGGACTCGCGCGTCTTGACTCGAGCCACCTCAAATCGGGCTCGGACTCGAGTCATAGCACGCGAGTACTCGTTAGACATTTATTTTATTCTTGTTACGTGTCTTGGTATTTTGAAATTGTGAGCTTTTTAATGAAAAAGGGCATTCACGCCGTTCCGTAAATCATCGATGCGTTTAAAAATGAATATTCAATTTACCCAATTATTTAGTCCAAGTGATTTAATTAGCCGAGTAGCACGTCCCGCTTATCCCGTTTGTGAAATTATTCGATGTTTGTTGCTCCTTGTTACGGTCATCATTGGTTTAATGGGTAATGGTCCGAAATCCATTCATCTATTATGAGATTAACACACGTCTAGCGACGGAACACGGATACGAATACACTCAATTTCAAGGATCAAACGTGAAACGACGGAGGAGACCGCCCTAGACCCGGGAGGGGTCAACGAGCACTCGGCCCTTTTCCGAAGGATTAGGCCGAGAGGCCTCCTTGACCCGCCTTGGGTCACGGGCGGTATCCCACGTCGGTTCGGGCCATTCCTTGCATGCATAATACGTCAAACACGTTAATAATACATGTTTTACTCATCTCGATATCGCCGTGACCGTAATCACATAAAATCATACAAATACGCACGAACGAGATATTTGAACGAAAGCGATAAGACGACGTCGACTCAAATAATGGCGAAATGAACAAAACACTGGAACCGGTACGTCTCGAGGTGGAAGAACGCTTCCCGGACTTGAGTGGTCCAAGGAAGCTCTCGGCCACACTCCATCAAGGAGGGCCGTGAGCTTTCATGGCTCACACTAGTCGGGAGAGTTTCTTCGGCCCCGATTCGGAACGTTTCCCGTCATGTTAATATGTTACATACGATTAATGATAAAAACAACATAGGAACCGACCCTTTTCGGAAAGGGGGAGACCACTCTAGCCTCGGGTGGGCCAAGGGGACTCACGGGTCTCTCCCTAGAGACTTGGCCGTGAGTCCCATGGCTCAATCCGTGGCCAAGGGAGCCTCTCCCGTCCGGATCCGAGCCATTTCCCGTCATGGCACACAACCATAAGCATCACATGAACATGGCATGGTCATGCATAGGGATATAATGGACGCACGTTGCATGGAAGTGCATGGGAGACATAGACCCGGAAGAAAAGAGCAAGCTTTCATACATCCCACTTCTTTAAACCATATAAACGTCTCATATAAGCAAGAATCGAGGATCCTAGTTTCTCTAAGTTGTAGAGGGATGTTACCTAGCCCCGATGTACGAGGAAAAGAGTCGGGGAAGTGGCTGTGGGAGTCGCAAGACTCGGGTAGACGGCTACGGGTGAGAGACCTGAGAGTTGGCAACCGCGACAGTCTGGGGAAAAACGGGTCGGCACGCGAGCTCCGGGCATGGCACGGTGCAAGGTCGGGCTCGTTGGACTCCTTAGGGGCAGATCTAGGCATTCGTGAAAGGTCCCGAACGTGCCGAGGCCTAGAAAAACCCGAAATAGTGAGATAAAACCCGGTAAAAAAAAAATAAGAACCCGTTAGAAAGGAATCGAACGAAACGAAGGTTGTGCACGGTTGGTCGGCCCTCGGACCGTGACCACCTCTTCACGGAGGAGGGTGAGGGTTGTGAGGAAACCTTTGAACGTGATGGCACGACTCGCCGAAGTCGTGGGAAGAAATGGCACGTTGTTGAGGTTCGGTGCACGCGGCCAGTGGCTCTCGGGACCCGATTGCTCTTGTGGCTGGAACGTGATGTTGGGGACCTCAAATGGAAAATCTAAGCCCGGAAATGGACTTAGGGGGTGGAAAATATGTAGGCTAGGGAGTTTGGTGATTTTTGGCTTAAGTCGGGTCGGGTGGTCACCGGAATACCGAGTGGTTTTCCGGCGATTTCGACCGGTTTTGGCCTTGGCAAGAGCTGGACGAGCTGGAGGAGAGGGCTGGAGTTTGAGAGAATTCTTGAGAGAGATTGGCTTGAGAGAGAGTGAGAATGAAGAAGTGATTAGAGTTAATGATGAATGGGGCTTTATAGGAGTGGCTAACGGCTCGATTAGGAGAAGTTAATCACGGCTTAGGGGCTTAAGCAAGGGCTGCCGAAAAATGGAGGGAGATTAGGATGGGGTTTGGGTCATTTAGAGTGTAGGGGAAGCAAAGTAGGAGTGATGGGTGTGATGGATGGGTGATGGGAGGTGATGGATGTGAGAGAAATTCAAATTTGTGGTGGAGGGAGCCTTGAGCCGCCGGCCATGGGGGGAAAGCCGTGGCTTGGGGTTGAGCCACGGCTTGATGGCTTGGCTTGGCTGAGCTGTGGGCCCCATTCGATTAAGAGAAAAGGCGTAAAACGCTTGAGACTTGATTGGACTCGCATCCGATCTCCGATGTCTAATTAATTTATTGATTTGGAATGCTTGAACGACGAGGATTTGAATGAGCCTAATATCGCCATACGTCGTGTGAACAAACGTTCGAGCGACTCGACGCCTCGAGAGTCGGTTTTGCCCTGTTTGGACGTTCGGAGTGGAGTTTAGTGCCCCCGGTCTCCGATTGCTCTTTGTGCATCTTGACATTCGTTTCCGCGACCCTTCTGCCCCGCGGGGGATCGTTGGCTCGTCGCCCTCGGCCGCGGACCGTTAGCCCGAGGAGGCCTAGGGGCTTGTGACTGGGATTTTCTCAGTGTTCCCTGAATGTCTTGAGGTGTTCGGGAATCGCTGCCGTCTCTATTTTCCGTGAATGCGCCCCGAAGGTTCGTCGGGGGCGTTTGCTACCACTGAAACGTCCCTTGGGGAGCCCTGTAGAGTTCCGAATGGTCGTCTGAAGCTTGTCTCATGACCTCAGTGGTCCCTGGGTGCATGTAGGCCCGTTTTAGGGGGCCGTCTGCTTGTCAGTGGAGCGGGCCCCGAGAGCCCTGTCAGAAAAGGCGTCCGTGAGAGATCGGGGTGTCCCGGCTTATGTGGCATGCCTCGGAAATGCGCCCGGACGTGTCGTTGGTCACTTTGGCACTAAGAGGGATTTTTAGAGTCCCATATTGGGCACCTTTCAGTGCTTCAGTGATCCGATGATGAATAGTGCAGCAGTGCCAGCTCCGCTGTTTTAGGGGTTCTTTGCCTGTAAGTTCTTCCAACTGCTCTCTTCGGCTTTTCTAATGGACCCAGCTCTTTTCCTATTGTTCATGACTTCGTGACCGCACGTTCGTCTCTGATTGCCGGGTGATGAATAGTAACCCGGGCTTTGATCGGGGATTCTCATGTAGGAAGCCGGTGGGCCAAAATGGGGTGCTAACACCGGGAAAAAGCTGGATTTGGCGATCAAGCTCGGGAGGATGAAGGACCCCACCAGTAAAGGGGAGGAGTCATCAAAGAAGGCCCCCGCGGCACCGTCGTCTTCCGGCGGGAGGAGAACGAAGGAAGTTTCGGTAAACGCCGTCAATATGGCACATCAGGCGCCCCAGCAATATTCGGTGAATCTCACGACCACACCGACCACCGCTCCTACCTACTTTCCTCCGCCTCCACAGCACCAACCTCAATCGATCTACTATTCAGCCCCACCGGTCCCACCGCCGGCGACATCACAACCATACGACTACTTTGCACCCGCCTCCGCTCAGCCCTCTCAACCCAGGCCCCCGGTGTCGAGAGCTCCTCCACCGGCGCAACAGAACCCTACTTCGCAGGGTCAACAAGCCGGCGGCACGCAAAGCCGACCCCGCAAACAATACTCACCGTTGCCCGCTCCTCGCTCTCACATATATCGGCAACTCTTGGCGGGGAATCAGATTCAGCCGATATCCCCGGGTCCGAACTTCGACCCGTCTGTTCAGGATCAGTCCAAGCACTGCGAATATCATCAGGGCGCGCCGGGGCACACTCTCGACAATTGTTGGAGGTTGCGGGACGAAATTCAGGGGAGGATCAACAGCAACAGGCTCACCTTCAACGCCGTCAGGCCCCAGAATGTGCAGGCCAACCCCCTCTCGGACCATAGGCCGAGTTCGGGGCCCTCCATCAACATGATCTCTATATGCGTCTCGGGGAGGGATGAAGAAGCACAGGAGAATCCCCGTCCCTTCGTGATCAACTACACTCCTGAAGAACTCACAGTCGGGTTCACGGGACACGTGGCCTCGCCGGCCCCGTTCGTTGTCGACATCCATGCCCGAGAGTCGTACTTAGATAGCAAGGTCCCTTGGACCTACGAAGGAAGTGTTGGGAGTGTCGAGCAGCAATTCAGCATCATGGGGGTGACACGCTCGGGGTGGGTGTATGAGAGCTCGGCGGCCAAGGACAAGGGGAAAGCGCCCGCCGTTGGAGACGGGGCGACGCCCGAAAGCTCGCCTTTCCCACCCAATAAGGTGACCGAGTAGGAAGCCGAAGCTTTCATGAAGATCGTGAAGGCAAGCGAATACAAAGTGGTCGAGCAAATGGCCAAATCCCCGGCCCACATCTCATTGCTTGCCCTCCTCCTCAGCTCGGAACCTCACCGGGAAGCCCTCCTACGAGTACTGACCGCGGCACAAGTCCCGAAGGAAACACCCCCGGACAGGATAGAGGAGACGATCGGGTCCATCTTCTCCAACACTATCTTATTCTCGGACGACGAGCTCCCGTCCGAGGGTTGGTCACATTTGCGGGCCTTGCACATTGTCTGTAAGTGCAACAATTACATCATCGGCCGGGTCATGATTGATTACGGGTCCGCCCTTAACGTTTGCCCCGTGACCACCCTGAAACAGATGAACGTGGACTTCAATCGAGTCCGCCTAAGCAAGACAGCGGTCCGAGCCTTCGATGGCTCACGCAGGGAGGTAAACGGGGAGATCGACCTCCTCATAGACGCTGGCCCGTGCTCATTCAGCATCACATTCCAGGTGCTTGACATCCCGAACGCATTCTACCTGTTGCTCGGGAGGCCCTGGATCCACTCGGCCGGCGCCGTCCCCTCTTCTCTACACCAACGGTTGAAGTTCATCGTAGAAGAGAAGCTCATTACGGTGAAGGGAGAGGAGGACTACGCCATCTACAAGGAGACGGCAGTGCCCTATATCAGCGTCGGGGACGATGAAAACCTCCCCTTCCACTCATTCGAAACCATCTCCGTCATCCGGGACTACGGAGAGAGTGGACCATCCCGTGCCGACCGCATGATAGGGAAGGTTCTCCTGCGCAACAACTACACTCCCGGCACCGGCCTCGGGGCGCGTGGGCAAGGGATCAATCGCCCTATTGAAGTCGAAGGATACAAACACAGGAGAGGGCTCGGCTTCCGCCCCTCCTGTCATGAGATCATCGAGGCTCGCAAGGGCAACCATCTTCACCGCCTCGCCGCATACTACGGGAGGCTCAACAGGGGCACTTCAGTCCCCCGCTATCTCACTCCTTCCCTGGGCCTTCACACGCCATAGGAGGCACCCTTGACGGCCCTTCCTCGGACTCCGACGACACTCCTGCCACTCCGTCAGCCGTGTACGCCATCACCGAGGAGATTCCATCAGGGGTTCACATCCGCCTGGCGCAGGAAAACGAGGAGCTGGACAACTGGACCTCAGTCCCGCGCTACTCGGCTGTGATTGCCGATGTGTAAGGCTTATCTATGCATAAGATGTTCCCCGCGTGTCGGCATAGCCATGCGCCACACGACGGGAGAGGGGTTTCTATTATAGCTTCTTGTTCACAACATCAATGAAATCTCTCACGCATTTTTTGAATTCCCTTGCATTCTTTCTCCCTCTCCTAATCTCTATTTCGCAGCGTTATAAATTTTCTAAGACGATTCTCTCGAATTTCCAGGCTCCACTCGAATCCAAATCCTCGATGCTTCGATTCGAACCTATCTCGAGAGCAACTCGGTGAGCCCCAACCTGTATACTTTGGGGAAGGGCTTCCCGAGGGCAGTCAAGTGCCCGAGATAAAAGAGAGTTTGCATCACCTCGAAGACCATCAAATCACCTCGGTCGAGCCAACGGAGGAGATCAACGTGGGCATCGAAGAAGAACCTCGCACCTTGAAGATCGGGACAGCCCTCCACCTTACACAGCGAACCCGGATGATCGACTTCCTGAAGGAATATCAGGAGGTCTTCGCCTGGTCTTACGCCGACATGCCCGGCTTAGACCCCTCAATAGTCGAGCACTTCCTCCCGCTCGACACCTGTACAGACCCGAATGTGGACTCTCGTCGGGGTCCGCATTGCGCGCTTTTGGATTGCGTGGCTTGGGAGTGTCCACCTTCCCGTGGGGATGCGTGACGGACACGCGTGAGAGAAGGAGTCGCCACTTATCATTTTACGACCCGAAGGTCGAGGGTTGATAAGTTACCCTGGGTCTAGGGGTATGGAACACCTAGTTTGTTGTTAAGGCATTGATCTGTGCGGAACCGGAAAATTCGTGTTCGGGGGTTCATGTTACGTGCGGGCCTATATCCCGCACGCCCTTTCGGTACTCTAGTTTGCTAGGCTTGCATGTTTTATGATTTACCGCATGAATTAAGCTGCACTCGGCTCACACGTTTTGACACCGGAGATCCGGTGAACCAAACGATGTCGGTTGAGAAGCCGAGAGAGAAGTAAACCCGTATGTCGGGGAGTTGGTTCACAATCTTGCGTTACAGTTCATCGAACCATGGAGGTTGAATCCCTGCGTGAATTAGAACCGCGAGTTCTTGGATTTACTTGTATCTGGGCAAGCATTAGACCGATTCGATTAATTCGACTCTCGGACCGTTCGCTCACCGACTGGAATTCTTACAAAATAAATGTACAAAATAAAATCCTTACAATACTTTCGAAAACAATAAGTACAAATTACAAAAGGGTCGAATTCCAGTCGTTTCGCGTTCTGTTATTATTCCACTCTAACTCACCGTGAGTTTAGGGAAAAGACCGAAGAACTGAAATTCAATGGACGCTCTCACTGAATAGGGCGTTGGACCCTGTGAGTGTTGATTAGGGTGTTGAACCCTGTACTCGATGATTAGGGCGTTGAACCCTAATATTATTCGGCCTAGGGATCAGGCTCGACCCGCATGACAAACAGGTGCGGAAAGATAACACGCAACATGTTAATAACAAACAAAGTGTTTGTTATTGTCGTGTTTACGTGATTTAACAAGTTGTTAATCCGGGGTATTTTGGCATGCAAATCCTACCCTACACAAACAAGCACGTCCCAATGTTTTAGCATTCGGCTTTGTTTTGAGAACTTGACAAAGAGAGTCAAATCTCATGTGTGTGGATTGCTTTTACAGTTGTTCTGTATTGTGATACTGAATTTTCACAGAATTAGCCAAACTCGTGTTTTGACTCTAGATTTGGAATCTAGAATTCCTCCTAACCATTATCTAGTGTTTGGTTAGGTCGAGTGAAAGGTTAATCAGCATTTCGCATGTTTTCTGACAGAGATAACCGTTCTAGTTACCCGAGTCTATGTTAGGATGATAGAAACTCATCAGTTAGTTAAGAAAAGGCTATGCAGATGAACCTGCACCTGAACAGGTAGCCCATTCCTATCCCGTACTGTAGTGTTTTTGTCATGCTAACCCTAAGGGTGTCGTTGAATTGTGAAAAGACGATTTTGCCCTTTATTTGAAAATTGTTTTCAGAAAAGGGGAAACATCGCAATGCGGGCCACCTCGGCCTGTACCCGGTGTCAACCAAATTCCTGGATCGTCCAGGGTTGTGCAAGAACCCCGAAAAAGCCAAAGAACCGATCGATCTGCCCGGAAGTGATCTAGAAAGATCTTCTGTATCCTGACCTGAGTTACCTGGAATCAGGTAAACATTCAAGTTGAGACACAGAAGCTCTTTTCAGACGTCCATGCTACATCGGACCGCGCGTTACGGGTTTTGAAATTGATAAGTTTGAAAAGGGCACCAACGTCATTTGACAACTCATCGACGCGAGTTATCAGTTAATGGCCAATTCGTGTAAACTTTATCATTGTGAAGTGGGTTTAATCACATGAGTGTCCCGATTAACCCGTTTGTGGAATTAATGCTTAAGGTTATTGCCGAATGCATTAATTATGAAAACGACTCGTGATTCGACGACCAAACGAATCCATAATGATCAAGAATAATCCGGTTGAATAACCAACAATATCCTTATAACCAAATGGATCCGAATGAGTCCTCGATACACAAATCCATGCATGCTTTGTTTTGAAAAGACATTTTCATGCGATATTGCGACGATAATGTAAATTGCAAATTACACAAAAGCCGAAAACGGACTCAAAACGGGAAGAGGAAGCCTCTTACAACCCGTACGAGTCTAAGAGGCTCTCGGTTACTTCTCCTTGGAGATAACCGAGAGGTCTCATGGCCCGAATGAGGTTCCACGAGGTTTCCCCATCTCGTTTCGAATCATTTCTCGCATGCTTAAACGACAAACATGATAAAGGACACGATTAAACGAAAGTCGGTATTGCCATGATTTGAATAACGCATTCGAACATGCAAACATGCACAAACAAGTTATTTAAGGAATCGATAAAACAATACCGACTTCATGCACGTGAGAAAATACGATGAAACTCGTGAATCAAACTTGGATCGGGTCAAGAAGATCGTTCCTTGCCCGAAAGGAGCAAGAGAGCATTCGGTCATCTCCCTTGGAGGGAAACCCGTGAGCTCTTTGCCTTTCCCGGGTCGGGATGTTCTTCTCGACTACGATTCAAGTGTTTCCCGACATGCTAGCGTATAAATCAAGGATAAATATGCATGATATAACATGGAAAATGCATAAAGATTAAAACTTGAAAATAAAACATACATAAAACCCCTTATAACTCCATAAACGCAACGAGAATGTAAAAGTCCTAGCTCCTCTAAGTCGGGAATGGTCATACCTAGTCCCGAGATGCGGGATGGGACCTTCAAGAGTCGGGTTGGACCGTTGATGGGTCGGTTTTGGGCTGTTTTCCGTTGAACAGACCCGAATGGCACCAAACAGATCCGGCTGGAATGCTGGACAGACCCGACTGGCACAAGTCGGGTCGGACGTCGTCACGGAGGCTCCCGATGGAATTTTGAGGCAAGGTCGATGGCCTTTGGTAGCCAAGGGACCCCTCTAGGTGTCCGTGGTGGTCGTTTGTTCCCAGAGTTGTCGGGTCGACCCGTACAATCCTGCAAAAATCACCCAAAACAGAGTACGTATGGAATTTCGGACCCGACTGGCACAAGTCGGGTCGGACGTCACCACGGAGGCTCTCGATGGAATTATTGAGCAAGGCCAATGGCTCCCGACTGCTAACTCACCTCCAGAGGTGGCTATGGTGGTCTTTTTCCAAAAAAAGTCCTGGATCGACCCGATCTACAAGAAAACCGTATAAACAGTCAGAAATTTCGACCCGACTGGGCAGTCGGGCTGTTTCTTCTTCCTGGGGTTAAACCGACGGGTTTTTCTTGGATTTCTTGACTCTTTGACACCCTAGGGTGGTGTGGGGAGGTGTTTGATGGGTTTTGGTAGCTCAAACCGACCTGGAAAGGCTTGAAACCCGGTTTGTCATTTTTGACCCGAGAAGGACCAAATCTGTCCAGATTTTGTTCAAGGCTGGTTCTATGGCTTAGAGGCTTCAAACTTAAAATCTAAGTTCAGAAATGGATAGAGGGGGTCAAAAACATGTGGGATATGAAGTTTGGTAAAGTTTGGATTTAAGCCGGGATGGATTCTGACTTAAGACTTTGCCCGGTTTTGCTTAGTTTCTGCTTGCCGGAAATGGCTGAAGCTTGCTGCGGTTTGCTATGGAGTTTGAGAGCTTTTGAAGAGTGAGAAATGCTAGAGAGAGAGTGCTTGAAGGTGTATGATTAAGTTAATGACTTAGAAAGTATATATAGGCTATGCTTAAGTGCAATTAGTGAAAGAAAAGTGCAATTAAGGGACATGGATTAGGAGATCCGAATTTGCTTAAGGAAATATCAAGCTTCATCCTCATCCATTGCATTAATGGAGAAGAGATAAGAGCATTGATGAGCTTGGAGTATTGTCTTCAAACACTTAGATATTTTAAAGTGGAAGACAAAATGCAAGTTGCCTTGAAGGAAGAAGCCAAGGGACATGGAGGGCAATGGGCATGGGTGAGGCGGAAATGAGTTGGCCGTGGGTCCCACGGGTCGCGAGGTAAGTTCGGGCCAAAGTTCGGGTCTCTATTGGTCGCGCATTCGAAGTTCGTGATTCGAATTGAACGTCGAATTATCGACATGCGCAAGAAAACGAGTTTAATGAGCCTGAGATTGGCATTTTTCATGGAGAAATGTCCCGGAAGCATATGAGGCTCGAAAGCCGGTTTTGCTCATTGCAGGTGACTAGAGTGAAGTTGTCCGCTTCTGACAGCATATCTTGTGTCTGCATCTCACGTTGGTCATTTTGACATAAATTGTCAGACAACGTGAACAATTGTCCCTTAAGCCGGTAATGCTAACGTGGGGCCGGAGACGTCCTAGGAGGCCGAAACTGAATTTCTCATAATGATTTCTGAGTTGCTTGGGCACTCCGGAGATTACTGTAATCTCTGTTTGTTGAGATCAGACCTCCAAGGACTTGAAAAGTGTATCTGAGACCTCTAAAGCACTGCTCGGGAGGTCTAGATGAGTCGTGTGATTTATTTCGACGATTCCACGTTGAGCCCTTAGGAGGCTAGCATGGTGTAGGATAGACACCCGGCATCAAGTTTCCGTGAAAAGGACCTCCGGATATGCATTTCCACTGAAAATGGCCATTTCCGCTCCTCGGAGGTTATTCGGGAAACTGAAAAGGGTTTTGCTGTCTGCTTTGCCCAATTGTGAATGTCCGCTAGAGTTTTCAGGGCAATGCGGTATGAGCTTCGTTTGCCGTAATTCCATCAGACCAGTCTCCGGTTATGATCTTCCGAAGAGGGGTATGCCCGTTTTGTCGCTCGGAAGTCGTTCAAGGTGTCTGTATGGCTACCGAAAGACAATCTGAAGCACTGTGTGTGCTCTATGTGATTGTGGGGCATGGCCGCATCTGATATTTGGAATTAACTTTTCTCTAGGAAACCGGCATTTTTGGACTTCCACTGAAAAGTTGTATGTATACAGAAAGTCATTCTGTATAGAGCAGATGATTTGCAAAATGCCTTTGGGGACACTTTTCATCTGTTTGGCATTGAAGTGGATTTTTGGAGTCTAATATTGGCTATCTTCCGACGATCGAGCGAACTATCGAAAAATAGTACCGTCCGTGTGATATACTGAAAATGCCGGTTTTGGACATTGTTGAGCTCTCTAGTCACTTTGTTGCTGCTTGCTGACCCTTGGGGTCCTTCTGTCAGGTGTATGTGTCATTTGCCCGATTTCGCCGACTTGAGGGTAAATAGTGATTTTCTGCTCTGTTGAGTCGTTTCTTTGTATTCTGCTCAAGTCATGTTTTGGATCATTGCTGATAATATAATTTGGAATGATGAGCCAAAATGGGGTGCTGACAGCTTGCCTCTCTTTGACTGCTTGCTCGAGTAGAGGATGCAGCCAAAGATTTCAGAAGCACCCCAGTTTGTTAGCAATGATCAAGATGGAATTTCCTATATGGCCCTCTCCTTCTTGCTTTGGATATGTGGGATGTTGTACCTAATAAAATGGAGATATAGTGAGATGCGCACAATAGACGTGTAGAGTCCGGAACAGAGCTGAGATAGGCAATTAAAGTCGGGATTGACCCGACTGGGACTGACCCCGGTGCAGAAAGTAAAGTCGGGATTGACCCCGGTGCAGAAGGGTAAAGTCGGGATTGACCCGAAGGGTTTGCAATATGCACGGGGCGCATACCGAATGAACTGCATGGTCAAAGGCGCCTACCCAGTGGACTTGCGGGGTGCACGAGTGCTTGCTCAGCGGGTTTGTAAGGTGCACTGCATTCCTGAGAAGGTGCACGCCAATTGAAAGTGCATTGCGGAAATAAAAGGTGCACTGCGTTCCTGAGAATGTGTACGCCAATTGAAAGTGCATTGTGGAAATAAAAGGTGCACTGCGTTCCTGAGAAGGTGCACGCCAATTGAAAGTGCATTGCGGAAATAAAAGATGCACTGCGTTCCTGAGAAGGTGCACGCCAATTGAAAGTGCATTGCGGAAATAAAAGGTGCACTGCGTTCCTGAGAAGGTGCAAGCCAATTGAAAGTGCATTGCGGAAATAAAAGGTGCACTGCTGTACGCACCCGAATTTAATCTCGTCGGGGCACGCATGCGCGAGTCCTATGCAACGCGGCTTGGGAGTGTCCACCTTCTCGGGGATGCGCAACGGACGCACGTGAGAAGGAGTCGCCACTTGCCATTTTACGACCCAAAGGTCGAGGGCCGGCAAGTTACCCGGGTCTTGGGGTACGGGGTACACCTAAATGCTAAGGCAATGGTCGTACGGAACCAGAAATTCCGAATTCGGGGGTTCTATTACGTGCGGGCCTATATCCCGCACGCCCTTTCGGTACTCTAGCTTGCTAGGCTTGCCATTTTGTTTATTTACCGCGTGATTTAGGGTTATATTCGACTCGCCCGTTTTGACACCGTAAATTCGATGAACTGATCAAGTTGGGTCGAACATCCGAAAGGTGAGTACGCTTGTGCATCGAGGAATCGGTTCACTATCTTAGCGCTACAGTCCATCGAACCGTGATGGTCGATTCCCTACGCGAACCGAGACCGCGAGTATTCGAGCTTACTCATCTCTTGGTGATAATAGACCAACTTGACCGATTCGACACTCGGACCTCTCGCTCACCGATCGGGGATCCTTACAAATGAATGAATATACAAACAAAATCCTCACGATGTTCTCTCGAATAATTACAAAGTGCAACTGAATAAGTAAATGGATCCCGATCGGTTTGCATTTGGGCCAATATTCCGCTCCGGCTCACCGTGTGTTTTGAATGACCGATAAATAAATTAAGGCAACGCGGGCTCAAAGAACCAGGGGTCGGGTCCAATCGAACCGACGGTTTGCAGGAGAACCGATTAGTTCCCACTGTAACCGTTGGGCCGATCGAGCTCCCGGGTGATATCTAAACACGTTTCACACATCCAATCCAAATTGCCTTCCACATAGGCCATATTTGGAGTGTGATGGTGACTCGAGGCTAGATCCTATTCCGCACTCGAGTTGCACGCGCTCGGTGAATTAAGAGGCGTTGGACCTCGTGTTCGGTGATTTGGGGCGTTGGACCCCGTGCAACACGTAACCTATGGGTTCGGGCCTGAACCGCAATAAATCATCATAGGCAAGGATAAAACAGAAGAAAACTGATAAAGCTGACATGATACAGACAATAACTGACAACTATCAGTAAATACAGACAAGTGGTGTATTAAGTCGAGTGTACGTGATTTAATCAGTTATTAACCAAGGTTGATTAGCAAACAATGTATCTAACCTAGGCAAACATAGGGGACGGACTAGGATATGGTTCTAAGCCAATTGTATGTGTGAATTTGTTTTAGGACTCTTATTCAGTTAAGTGTCGCTACGGTTTCACCGAGTTAGCCAAACTCGTATTTTGACTCTAGATTGGAATCTATCATTCCGCCTATCCATTATCTAGCATTCGATTAGGCCAAATGTATGATTAATCCGATTTTTCATATTTTGTAACTGAAATAAAATGGTCCCCACCGAATCTACAATAGAAAGAAAGAAACACCGAAAACGAACGAAATGGACCGCGCGAATGAAACTCGCACCCGAACGGGTTGTCCTTTCTCGTTCATAGATCGAGGTGTTTCCGACTTCCTAATGCCTAGGGTATCGGTGAATCACGGAATGACGATTATGCCCTTGGATGTTAAAATTGCGATGTTCGTGTATAAATTGGAGATCGCGTCACACGAAGGAGTCTAAGGAAGACTCGCGCGTTTCAACTTGAGCCGCCTCAAATCGGCCCGGACTCGAGTCGTAGCACGCGAGCATTCTCTAGACGTCGATTCTATTCGTGTCACGCGTCTTGATGTTTTGAAATTGTGGGCTTTTAATGGGAAAGGGCATTTCCGCCGTTCCATGAACCATCGATGCGTTTACGAATTAACATTTAATTTGTCCAATTATTTAATCCGAGTGATTTGATTAACCGAATGACACGTCCCGCTTATCCCATTTGTGAGATTCTTCGGTGATCATCGTTCCGCATTATGGTTGCGGTTTCAACGGGAAACTCCGGGTCTAGCACGTCCATGGCATAATTCGGATTCATCCATCAACTAAAGGTATAACATAACCACGAACAATTCCAAAGACCCGTTTTAAAGCGACAATGGAAACCCATCCTCACTCAAAAGGGGGTCCCAAAGCTTTCGGCCATCTATAAGGATAAATGGCCGAATGCTCCATGACTTGCTTTGAGTGCCGATGGGCTTCCGTGTCCATTCTAATCGGCCTTTGCATACAACACACAACATGCACGTGAATATAGCGCATGCTTCATTAGACCAATACCAATGCCGTCCCGATCTACACAAATAATCATGTGGGACGCTCAAAAATAGCACGTTCAAAGGATCAATGAAGACGGCATCGAATCATTTAGTGATAAACCCGAAGATAAACCGCGGCAAACACACGGCATCACGAAGCAAAGAGCTCCAAAGCTTCGGATGAATCAAGGGACCTCTCGGCCCCCTTGCAAAGAGGATGGCCGTGGGTCTCCCTTGACACACCCGACCCCTTTGGGTCTCTCACGTCAAGATTCCGAACCTTTCCATCATGTGTGCATGCCATAAACATAATAGACGACCATAAGATGTGGGGAGCAACGTATTTCGGGGCGGAAGAGCTCCCCGTACGTTCGTGAGGGGTAATGGAACTCTCGGTCGTCCCTTCGGGAGGCACGGCCGTGAGTTACGTGACCCTTACGGACCACAAGGGGCTCCCCAACCTCGAAATGGGTCGTTCCCCCCTTCGGTATACATGTTCATGCAACATTCGGACATAGCCGAGAAAGTAAAGAAACGTTACGATGCATGGGGTTGCATGGATCCAAAGAAAAATGTAAGCTTTCACACATTCGGGCCTTTAAAACATACGAATATTTCACACAAGCAAAGAACTGAGGATCCTAGCTCGTCTAAGTCGTAGAGGGACGTTACCTAGCCTCGTGCACGAGGAAAGGAGTCGGGGAAGTGGCCGAGGGAGTCGCTAGACTCGGTTCGGGTGTCACGGCTTGAAGGACCCGAGAGATGGCAGTCTCGGCAGCTCGGGAAGAACAAGGTCGGCACACTAGCTCCGGTCACGGCACGGTGCAAGGTCGGTCCCGTTGGACTCCTAAGAGGCGGATCTAGATGACCGTGGGCAGCCTCGAGCGTGCCAAGGCCTGAATAAACCCGAAATGTGAGAGAAAATTCGGTAAAAAATGAGAGGAACCCGGTAAGAGAGAAACGGGTGAATGGTGGTTGTGCACAGTTGATTGGCCCTCGGACCGTGACCACCTCTTCACGGGAGAGGGTTAGGGTTGTGAGGAACCCTTGGAACGTGATGGCACGACTCGCCGAAGTCGTGGGAGGAAATGGCACGTCGGGAGGTTCGGTGTGCACGGCTAGGGGGTCTCGAGACCCGAATGTTCTCACGGCTGGAACGGGGTGTAGGAAGCTTCAAATCGAAAATCTAAGCCCGGCAATGGACTTAGGGGGTGGAAAATATGTAGGCTAGGAAGTTTGATGATTTTTGGCTTAAGTCGGGTCGGGTGGTTATCGGAATACCGGGTGGTTTTCCGATGGTTTTGGCCGGTTTTGGCCTTGACTTGGGGCTGGACGGAACTTGGGTGAGGGGTGGAGGTTGAGAGGATTCTAGAGAGAAGTTGGCTTGAGAGAGAGTGAGAATGAAGAAGTGATTAGAGTTAATGATGGAAGGGAACTTATCGGCTAGCTTAATGGGATAATTAAACTGCGGTTTGAGGCCCTAATGTGGGCTGCCGAAAATCCCAAGGGGGATTAAGATGGGGAATGTGTCTTGTTGAGTGTAGGGGAAGGCAAAGGAGAGTGATGGGTGTGATGGATGTGTAAGAGGAAGTGATGGGTGTAAGAGCAAAATTCAAATTTGTGGATGGGGGGGCTTGGAGCCGCCGGGTGAGCCGCCGGCCAAGGGAGTTAGCCGCGGCTTGGGGTTGTCATGTCGGAGCCGAGGGTTGAGCCGTGGCTTGGGGTTGAGCCGCGGCTTGATGGCTTGGCTTGGCTGAGCTGTGGGTCCCATTCGATTGGGAGAAAAGCCGGGAAATGCTTGAAACTCGATTGAACTCGCATTCGACCTCCGACGTCCAATCAATTGGAAGTTTTGGAATGCTTGAATGATGAGGATTTGAATGAGCCTCATATCGCCATGCGTCGTGTGAACGAACGTTCGGGCGGCCCGGCGCCTCGAGAGTCGGTCTTGCCCTGTCTGGACGTTCGGAGCGGAGTTTAGCATCCCCCGGTCCCCGACTGCTCTTTGTGCATCCTAACATTCCTTTTGGCGATCCTTTTGCCCCGTATGGGATCGTTGGTCCGTCGCCCTCGGTCGGGGACCGTTGGCCCGGGAAGGCCTAGGGACTTGTGACCGGGATTTTCCTCAGTGCTCTTTGAATGTCTCGAGGCGTTCAGGGATCGTTATGAAGTGTTCAGAGATCGTTGAGATCTCTGTTTTCCATGGACGCGCCCCGGAGGCTCGCCGGGAAACGCTCATGACCACTGAAATGTCCCTCGAGAAACCGAGCCGAGCTCCGGAAGGTCACCTGAAGCTTGTTCCCCGACCCTGGTGGTCCCTGGGTGCCTGTAGACCCATTTTGGGGGGGGCGTCTGCTTGTCAGTGGAACGGGCCCCGGGAGCTCTGTCAGAAAAGGCGTCCGTGAGGGATCGGGGTGTCCCGGCTTAAACAGGATATCCCAGAAATGCGCCCGGACGTGTCGTTGGTCACTTTGGCACTGAGAGGGATTTTTGGAGTCCCATATTGGGCACCTTTCGGTGCTTCGGTGACTCGATGATGAATAGTGCCACAGTGCCAACCCCGTCGTTTTGGGGATTCCTTGTTCGTTCGTTCTTCTGATGGCTTTCCTCCACTTTTCTCAGTGGCCTAGCTCTTTCTCCTATCGCTCATGACCCCGCGCCCGCCTATTTGCCTCTAATTGCCGGGTGATGGATAGTGTCCCGGGCTTCGGTCAGGAATCCTCGTGTGGGAAGCCGGTGGGCCAAAATGGAGTGCTGACAACTGCGTTACTGAGAAGGTGCACGCCAATTGAAAAGTGCATTGCAGAAATAAAAGGTGCACAAAGTGAATGCAAACGCTGGGGAGTTGCGTGAGGTGTGGAAGGAATCATTGTGCTTCCTCCATCACTGAGCTTGTCTGTGTTGCAATCGATGTGGTGGCAAAATGCTTCGTTACTTGCCAACTGATTACGATGCAACTGAGTGCCTGGAGTACTGCTCTGAAGATTCTCCTCTTGGGTTGAGATTGTCACCCGTCACATGAAGTAGAGATGAATCGATCTTGGGGAGACATCTTCCAAGGAGAGTTGATTTGTCGGAGGCAGGCGTTGATGCTGGGACGAAGTCATTTCACTGAAGCCTTACCTCTGCGGCAGTGATGTGTTTGATCTGCCGAAAGCCGGGCTCGCCGCTAGGCGGTTACCTATTGGGCTACTGGAAATCGGCTTTGCTGCTGAGGAATGATTGTGCTTTGTCGGAGGCCAGCTCCGCTGCTTGGGCGGTCATGCTTTGACCTGCAAGAAGTTCGCCGAAAGTCGGCGTCTTGTATTACGAGACTCGAGCTCTAAGACAGAGCGTCCACGTATCCCGTGGAACTAGGAATCAGAGTCTGTTGTAGTTCATGCCTTTTGCAGTACCTGTGATCCTGACATTACTAGTAAATCATGTTAGAAATACTAACAAGTAATGGACACAGGTAAGCATGAAAATGTTGTTGCGACACGCAGATCTTCAGTTTTGGGTCACCTGAGCAACCCATGAAGACTTTTGCTTTGACAGTGTAAGTGGGTCCCGTTTTCGGAGGCCTAGATGCGAGGCCTCATGGGGCTCCTGTTAGCCATGCTTGGGCATATCGAGACTTTCCAACGATGCCCTAGCAGTTCTATCGTTTGTTCGACGTGCCCGTCGGCTTTGAACCCTTCTCAATAGGGTACCGTAGGACGGCTGTATTTGCAACCCGCTTGGGGATTTCTGTTCAGATTTGGTCAGACTCGGTTTGACCATTTCCAAAGCGTTATGACTAGACCCCCGGAGAGGAATGTCTGGGATTTTGGCTCTGTGGTAGCCTGTTAAAGGGTGGCTATGACCCATTTGGAGTTATGCAAAGACAAAGAGAAAAGAGAAAGCTTGGGAAGCACGTTGCCCCAAGCTAAAAGGATACACGGGTTCACGCCTGTAGTGAGATGTACCCCCATTTTCCTTCGTCCTTCTGTTATGTAAGTTGTACTGAACTGCTTGGACGGCATATTCAGTTACGCACTGTGCTTGAGGAAGGTTCCTTCTTGGACGGTTGAATGGTATTGGAGAGCCGATCGGGGATCGTGTTGGAATAGATAAACTGACCACTTCCCTTGGGGATCCCTTGTCCACACGATGTGTGAGAGACTGGGGGGCAATTTTATCTATCTCTCGTTTTGCTCTCCTTTTGCTACGGTCACCCACCTCGGGGCCGCACCTCTCAACCTAAAGGGGAAGAGCTTTCCTTTTGCCACGACCGCCCCAAAGGGTTTCCGATCATGCCTCTCTTTTACCCTAGCTTTTGCCTAGGCCGCCCCAAAAGGGGTTTTCCACCTAGTGGGCTCGATTCTTTTATCTCTCGAGTTTGCAAGGGCGAAGGTTTTGAAGGATTCAACCTCCGAGTGCATTGTTTTCTGTCTCCGTCGAGGAGTTTTGTCTGCTGCTCCCCTTTTGTCGGGGTTTGTTGATTTCTCTGGATTGGCAGCGCCGGTGCTTTTGATGAACCTCGGCATTGCCTTTCTTTTGTTGGTTGGCGGGTTTTTCCCGCGTCTTTTCTCTCTCTCTTCATTGGCGGGTTTTTCCCGCTTCTTTTCGCTCTGTTCTTTTCTTGCAGCTGGGGTTTGTTTTGTGCCCCTTGCTTTGTTTGAAACTCCTCGACTTTGCATCACTGAGGCCGCTTTGGTGTGCTTCGCCTCGTGGAGACTTGTTGCATGTTGCTAGCCCTATTTTGTGAGGACCGGCTTTCTTGGAAGTTTGACCCTCGTGTCCTCGAAAGCTGAACTTCGTGTCATTTGCCCTTGCAAGCATTGCATGTAAATTTCCCCTGTTGACTGGAAAGAAAATGTAGAATTGCCCTGTGAATAGGGAACCAAGGTTACCCCGGTGTGAATGTTGATCGGGGATGCCCCGGTCTTCATTTTGTGGAAGTGGCCTGTGGCAGGCGCCTTGTGCGATATCTCCGATCATCTCTTGCTGTTCTTTGCAGTACGTGCCTCTTGGAGGGTGCACGCTGCTGAAGCCATTGGATGTTCGAGGAAGACGATTGCATCAATGCTGAGTGATTCGTTCGATTGTTCTCGTCTTCGACTTCATAGGGGGTACCTCATCGTTGGACACCTCCCTCGTTAAAGCATAAGGAAAGGGTCCGAGACAAGTTCTCGGGAAAACGTGAACTCGTGCATCGCTCTTTGCCTGTGGTTAATGTGCCCCTGTGAAGGATGACAAAGAAGACAATGCATTAGGCGATTATGCGGGGAATATGTGGTAAGAAATATGAGGTGGTCCCATGGGAAAATCCCTTTTTGTCCCGCTCGCGACCCATGGGGTGCCGCTTGCAGACGACATTTGTTTCCGGGAATCTGGTCATCACCACTCTGGAGTGGTTAGACCGTGACTGAGGTCACATAAGCATATTTTCCCTAATTGCGGGTAGGCTTGCGCAGCCGTCCTAGGGAAGGCTCGAGGAGCCGGGTCTCGTGAGGACAGGCGAGTCGAACAGGTCCAACAGGACTAATAGGGCGTCGCAAAGACTGTCCTAATGCTCCATTGAAGGATTTGTTCATCTCGGGAGCCCATTTGTGGGAATGCATTTAAATTAAAGCAAAAGAGAGTTTAAAGAAGACTGCGTGTGTTGTTCCAGTATTCAATCGGCGACCACAACAGAGGTGAACGAGATCCATTCTGTGATCAGAGGCATGATCGTGCTGGTATCTCCTGCGGATCATGCTCTGTTTGTGGAGCTGTCACTTTCGGTCTTTGCAGTTGAAGGATTAGACTTGCTCCTCGGAGTATCGCTTGGATGAATTTGAATCCAAATCGATTTTGGATTTCAGATGAGCCTGAAAGCAGTAAATGCGAGGTATCAAAATCAAAAAGCAGTAAATGCGGGGCTGGAGCCCAAAAGCAGTAAATGTAGGGCTGAAGCCCGAAAGCTGTAGATGCGGGGCCGAAGCTCGAAAGCTGTAGATGCGGGGCCGAAGCCCGAAAGCAGTACATGCGAGGTCGAAGCCCGAAAGTGGGGCCGAAACCCGATGCAGTAAATGTTGGGCCGAAGCTCGATGCAGTCGGGGCAAAAGCCCAAAAGTTGGGCCGAAGCCCGATGCAGTAAATGCTGGGCCGAAGCCCGATGCAGGGCAAAAGCCCAAAAGTTGGGCCGAAGCCCGATGCAGTAAATGCTGGGCCGAAGCCCGATGCGGGGTAAAGCCCAAAAGTGGGGCCAAAGCCCGATGTGGGGTGGGAGCTCGATGCAGTAAATGCATGCTCGATAAGAAAGTGCAAGAGATGCAAAAGCAATGGTCAATGCTAAGCAACAGTGCAAGACGCTGCAAAGCAGTGACTCTGATTTTCTCGCATTCTTTGCGGAGGGAGGGTGGGAACTCAGTGTTGAAATCCCAAGAAGCTGGATGAGAGACGTTTGTTGCCTCAATTGTGGTGGTTCAATATTCAGGCTGCCTTCTTATTGGGGGATTTCCTGCAATGGAAGAAGGAAACAATGAAGGAGCATGAACTGTTCGCAATTCTAATGCAAGGATGTAGGGAAGCGAACTGGCCTGGTAGGCGTCATGCGAGCACACCGAGAGACATGCATTGATTCTTTGAGCGTGCGTGCATGAGTTGGTGTGAACATGCTTGGACATGTATGAGGTACGCTTGATCGTTGGTAGATGCGCGGGGTCACGCGGAGGGACATGCGTCTGATCACGCGGTGACACTCTCTGTTAGGAAGAAGTTAGTGTTGGTTAATTTCGCCTGGGAAGGTTGATCGATCCTCGGGCCACGGCTCGTCTTGCCAGGGAGGAAGGGTGAAGGCCGCGAGTGGCCTGCCCGCGAAAGTGGGCACGACTCGCCTATCGTGCGGGGTGGGTGGCCGGGATGGACTCGGCTTCTGGTCACAGCACATCTCGCTATGGAGAAGTGAAGACCGCGGGTGGTCTACCCGCGAAGGTTGGCACGACTCGCCTGTCGTGTGAGACATGGCAGCTGCTGTGCAAACATAGAAATAGATAGAATGCATGCAGTGTATAAGTTTTCAAAAGCTAATGCCATTGCATCGATTTGGTTCAAGTTCCTTAATTTACAAAGATAGTTAGTTTGAAAAGGGAAGCTTAAACATTAAACCGATGCAATGTCCTAAGTTGTTTTGAAAACATGCATGTAGTGCAGAAAAGTAAAGTATAATTGTATCTGTTACAATGTACATCGCTCATTGTAGAAAAACAACAAAAGGCCCGCCTAAAAGAAAACTACGGGCCGACTCAAAGACTGGACTTTGGGTTGGTTGGCGGCATGAGGTTTGTTTTGGTCCAGCATGACGGTCCCTGTTTATGCATGGTTTCAGTGTTCTACAGGGAAAACCACTAACTAGGGATGGGGCTCCCGATTCAAGGGGATCAATTCCTTGAAATCGAGCGAGGATCTTGGGGGGGGGGGGTTTTGGTGGCAGAGGGAAGCCGACGACCCTTCCCTTACTCGGAACCTCTGACTAACCTAGCTTCCTAAATCGGCGCCCGTGAGATTTTCAGGCGAGGTACCTAAATCCACTAGAATGATGCAATGCAAGTGCAGAAAAATAAATGTGCATAAAGTAGATAAGCGAAAAATTACGAAAAGCGGTAAATGAACATGCAAGCAAGTAAACGAATCGAGCCTGAACCCACTAAGTATGTCCCCAGTAGAGTCGCCAAGCTGTACGGACCCGAATGTGGACTCTCGTCGGGGCCCGCATTGCGCGCTTTTGGATCGCGCGGCTTGGGAGTGTCCACCTTCCCGTGGGGACGCGACGTGACACGCGTGAGAGAAAGGAGTCGCCACTTATCATTTTACGACACCGAAGGTCGAGGGTGTGGTTACCCTGGTCGTCTAGGGGTATGAACACCTAGTTTGTTGTTTAGGCATGATCTGTGCGGAACCGGAAAATCCGTGTTCGGGGTTTATGTTACGTGCGGGCCTATATCCCGCACGCCCTTTCGGTACTCTGGTTTGCTAGGCTTGCATGTTTTATGATTTGCCGCATGAATTAACTCACTCGGCTCGGACACTTTGACACCGGAGATCCGGTGAACCAAACGATGTCGGTTGAGAAGCCGAGAGAGAAGTAACCCGTATGTCGGGGAGTTGGTTCACAATCTTGCGTTACAGTTCATCGAACATGGAGGTTGAATCCCTGCGTGAATCAGAACCGCGAGTTCTTGGATTTACTTGTATCTGGGCAAGCATTAGACCGATTCGATTAATTCGACTCTCGGACCGTTCGCTCACCGACTAGAATTCTTACAGAATAAATGTACAAAATAAAATCCTTACAATGCTCTCGAAAACAATAAGTACAAATTACAAAAGGGTCGAATTCCAGTCATTTCGCGTTCTGTTATTATTCCACTCTAACTCACCGTCAGTTTAGGGAAAAGACCGAAGAACTGAAATTCAATGGACGCTCTCACTGAATAGGGCGTTGGACCCTGTGAGTGTTGATTAGGGTGTTGAACCCTGTACTCGATGATTAGGGCGTTGAACCCTAATATTATTCGGCCTAAGGATCAGGCTCGACCCGCATGACAAACAGGTGCGGAAAGATAACACGCAACATGTTAATAACAGACAAAGTGTTTGTTATTGTCGTGTTTACGTGATTTAACAAGTTGTTAATCCGGGGTATTTTGGCATGCAAATCCTACCCTACACAAACAAGCACGTGCCAATGTTTTAGCATTCGGCTTTGTTTTGAGAACTTGACAAAGAGAGTCAAATCTCATGTGTGTGGATTGCTTTTACAGTTGTTCTGTATTGTGACACTGAATTTTCACTGAATTAGCCAAACTCGTGTTTTGACTCTAGATTTGGAATCTAGAATTCCTCCTAACCATTATCTAGTGTTGTGGTTAGGTCGAGTGTTAATCAGCATTTCGCATGTTTTCTGACAGAGATAACCGTGCTTGTTACCCGAGTCTATGTTAGGATGACAGAAACTCATCAGTTAGATAAGAAAAGGCTATGCAGATGAACCTGCACCTGAACAGGTAGCCCATTCCTATCCGTACTGTACTGTAGTGTTTTGTCATGCTAACCCTAAGGGTGTCGCTGAATTGTGAAAAGACGATTTTGCCCTTTATTTGAAAATTGTTTTCAGAAAAGGGGAAACATCGCAATGCGGGCCACCTCGGCCTGTAGCCGGTGTCAACCAAATCCCTGGATCGTCCAGGGTTGTGCAAGAACCCCGAGAAATCCAAAGAACCGGTCGATTTGCTCGAAAGTGATCTAGAAAGATCTTCTGTATCCTGACCTGAGCTACCTGGAATCAGGTAAACATTCAAGTTGAGACACAGAAGCTCTTTTCAGACGTCCATGCTACATCGGACCGCGCGCTTCGGGTTTTGAAATTGATAAGTTTGAAAAGGACACCAACGTCATTTGACAACTCATCGACGCGAGTTATCAGTTAATGGCCAATACGTGTAAACTTTATCATTGTGAAGTGGGTTTAATCACGTGAGTGTCCCGATTAACCCGTTTGTGGAATTAATGCTTAAGGTTATTGCCGAATGCATTAATTATGAAAACGACTCGTGATTCGATGACCAAAACGAATCCATAATGATCAAGAATAATCCGGTTGAATAACCGACAATATCCTTATAACCAAATGGATCCGAATGAGTCCTCGATACACAAATCCATGCATGCTTTGTTTTGAAAAGACATTTTCATGCGATATTGCGACGATAATGTAAATTGCAAATTACACGAAAGCCGAAAACGGACTCAAAACGGGAAGAGGAAGCCTCTTACAACCCGTACGAGTCTAAGAGGCTCTCGGTTACTTCTCCTTGGAGATAACCGAGAGGTCTCATGGCCCGAATGAGGTTCCACGAGGTTTCCCCATCTCGTTTCGAATCATTTCTCGCATGCTTAAACGACAAACATGATAAAGGACACGATTAAACGAAAGTCGGTATTGCCATGATCTGAATAACACATTCGAACATGCAAACATGCACAAACAAGTTATTTAAGGAATTGATAAAACAATACCGACTTCATGCACGTGAGAAAATACGATGAAACTCGGGAATCAAACTTGGATCGGGTCAAGAAGATCGTTCCTTCCCCGAAAGGAGCAAGAGAGCATTCAGTCATCTCCCTTGGAGGGTGACCCGTGAGCTCTTTGCCTTTCCCGGGTCGGGATGTTCTTCTCGACTACGATTCAAGTGTTTCCCGACATGCTAGCGTATAAATCAAGGATAAATATGCATGATATAACATGGAAAATGCATAAAGATTAAAACTTGAAAATAAAACATACATAAAACCCCTTATAACTCCATAAACGCAACGAGACTGTAAAAGTCCTAGCTCCTCTAAGTCGGGAATGGTCATACCTAGTCCCGAGATGCGGGATGGGACCTTCAAGAGTCGGGTTGGACCGTTGATGGTCGGTTTTTCTGTTTTCCGTTGAACAGACCCGAATGGCACCAAACAAATTCGGCTGGAATGCTGGACAGACCCGACTGGCACAAGTCGGGTCGGACGTCGCCACGGAGGCTCCCGATGGAATTTTGAGGCAAGGTCGATGGACTTGGGTAGCCAAGGGACCCCTCTAGGTGACCGTGGTGGTCGTTTGTTCCCAGAGTTGTCGGGTCGACCCGTACAATCCTGCAAAAATCACCCAAAACAGAGCACGTATGGAATTTCGGACCCGACTGGCACAAGTCCGGTCGGACGTCGCCACGGAGGCTCTCGATGGAATTTTTGAGCAAGGCCAATGGCTCCCGACTGCTAACTCACCTCCGGAGGTGGCTATGGTGGTCGTTTTCCAAAAGAAGTCCTGGATCGACCCGATCTACAAGAAAACCGTATAAACAGTCAGAAATTTCGACCCGACTGGGCAGTCGGGCTGTTTCTTCTTCCTGGGGTTAAACCGACGGGTTTTTCTTGGATTTCTTGACTCTTTCACACCCTAGGGTTGTGTGGG